>NC_068995.1:4426827-4430149 GCF_001194135.2 Octopus bimaculoides | reverse complement strand
TATATATATATATTTATTTATTTATTTATGTATATATACATGTATGTATTTATGTATGTATAAATGTATGTTGTAAAGGAATTTTTCAATTCCAAAGTATAACATTTACACTGATAGTATTCCTTACATCAATGGTCAATGCACTCTGAATTCAATCATAAACCCCACAATATTGATTGAAGAAGACAATTAAGATTTGACAGCCAGCGATGAAGCTTTTTACTGGCTGATCGATCTGCTAGAATTAATAGCGAAGCCTCAGTAAAAAAACCCTGCAGTCTTAACGTAAGACGCATTGCAAAAAGTACAGTAACCCCACA
Source organism: Octopus bimaculoides (assembly GCF_001194135.2). Taxonomy (NCBI): domain Eukaryota; kingdom Metazoa; phylum Mollusca; class Cephalopoda; order Octopoda; family Octopodidae; genus Octopus; species Octopus bimaculoides. The sequence goes on along the minus strand of NC_068995.1, from coordinate 4,429,829 downwards.
ATTATCGCGGCTGTTACGTTCCCAAACCCCCCGCGCTAGGCGAAAATCCGCGAAGTAGAAATAGTACTGTACTGTATATTTTCTTTTCATTATTTTTATAATTTGTATATATTTATTTTATTATAAATGCAAGAACAACACCACGGGGGAATCGACATAAGCTTAAATAATGAACTGCGATAGGTGAACCGCGACCTGGCGAGAGATTTCTGTAGTTCCGCGTAAGAATGATGAGTAAGATGGTCAAAATTGAAATATATTTCATCATACGTCTCAGACTTTGAGGTACAGTGGAACTAGTTCTTTAGGAAGGCTTGAAGTATTAATCAACTCGAGTTTATGGTAAAAGTTTTTTCCAAGGCGTTACATAATAGCATCCAGTTCCATGACAAAAAAGCTATGGCTAACGTAATGTATGTTGTTACTTAGAAATAATATTTTTAACATCTTTAAATCGCACCTATTGGAATCGCCAGAATTTGTCAAATATCGGACGAAATGCCTTGTAGCATTTTGTCATTGCTCTTTACGTTCTGATTTCTAACCTCCTCCCCATCATCTTGCATTTCATCATTTCTATATCAATAAAATGAAGCACCCAAGGCGGCGAGCTGGCAGAAAAGTTAGCACGCCGGGGGGAAATGCTTAGAGATATTTCGTGTGTTTTTACGTTCTGAGTTAAAATTCCACCGAGGTCGACTTCACCTTTCATCCTTTCAGGGTTCGATAAATTAAGTACCAGTTGCGTACTGGGTCGATCTAATCGACTAGCCCCACCCCAAAAGTTCGGGCCTTGTGCCTAGAGTACAAAAAAATATATATAAGGCGGCGAGCTGGCAGAAACGTTAGCACGACGGGCGAAATGCTTAGCTGTATTTCGTCTGTCTTTACGTTCTGAGTTCAAATTCCGCCGAGGTCGACTTTGCCTTTCATCCTTTCGGGGTCGATAAATTAACTATCAGTTACGCACTGGGGTCGATGTAATCGACTTAATCCGTTTGTCTGTCTTTGTTTGTCTCCTGTATGTTTAGCCCCTTGTGGGCAATAAAGAAATAAGAAACGTTAGCACGACGGGCGGAATGCTTAGCTGTATTTCGTCAGTCTTTACGTTCTGAGTTCAAACTCCGCCGAGGTCGACTTTGCCTTTCATTCTTTCGGGGTCGATAAATTAAGTATCAATTGCGTAAGGGGTCGATCTAATCGACTGGCCCCCTCCCTCAAAATTTCGGGCCTTGTGCCTAGAGTAGAAAAGAATAACATGAAGCACCCGTCAAATATTGGGGTTGATGTAAATGCCTCTTATCCAAATGACAAATGTAATTAATTTCAAACATGAATACGAAGCAGGTCGACGTATATAAACAATATTGAACATACATACACAAAGTATGTCCGTTGTTAGTTCGTGGGTCGGCTGCGCTTATATATATTCTCTATTTATCTATGTATCTATCATATCCTATCTTATCCTATTCTGTTCTGTTCAATCCTACTCCACTGTACATAACTAATATATCAATATGTTCAAGCTTGCTGCTGTAATCCTACTCATGCGTAAGAACACTTAACGTCCTTCACATGTAAGTCTGTAAAAACTATCTATGCTCTCAGCCAGAATCATTTTTGGAGATATTATTAAAAGAGACGAAAAATTTAATTAGAAATTTAAAGTTGCAGGCATACTTTCTTTGATAAACAAAATGAAAATGATAAACACAGATATGTATTTGAATCCTGTAGATATCCATCCAACAACATATTGCTAAAAGCAGTTGAAACAGAAATACTCTTACTAATTAAAATTATAAATCTGAGGTAACTTAATAATGCCTCCCAGACGAAACTGAACTTCAAGCGACACGACATCAGAAAACCCAATCGAAATATGCATTGAAACTGTCAACGCTGAGACTTTATATCTGACAGGCAAACACACATGTTAACGTCACATTGCTAATTTTGTGGTAAAAATTGTATACAAGTGAGATGGAATATCTCAAAGGAGATAAAGGTTCAAGGCCCGAAAATTATATCAGAAACGAGATATCGCTAATAGAAACAAACCATCAGAACGTCTTACATCAAATCTACTACAGTTGAAGTTTAAAGACACGCGGCGATTTCAACACACGCTCACATATATGCTTCTCTTATATATATTCATATGTGTGTGTGTGTCTGTGTGTGTGTATATATATATATATATGTGTGTGCGTGTGTCCGTGTATATATATATATATATATATATATATATATATATATATATGAAGGGCTGGCAGAATCGTTAGCAGGCCGGGCGAAATGCTCAGCGGTATTTCGTCTGCCGGGGTCGACTTTGCCTTTCATCATTTCAGGGTCGATTAAATAAGTAGCAGTTACGCACTGGGGTCGATGTAATCGATTTAATCCCTTTGTTTTTCCCCTCTGTGTTTATAAATATATGTATGTATATATATATATGTGTGCGTGCGTGCACTTATCTGTCTATGAGTGTATGTATGTTTGTAATTATTTATGGATAGGTGTCTGTTTGTCTGTCTGTCTGTATGGATGGATGGATGGATGGATGGAGGAATGGATGGATGGATGGATGGATGGATGGATATTTTCACTCGAATGGCTGATTATAAATGAGCAACGCTTTCACAACTTCTATGGAAATCTGATTACCATTGGCTGTTTTAGGTCACGTGGAGGAGCTGGTCCTTGCTGATTGCTATATTTCCCAGAGGATAGTGGCTGCTATTAGTTAAATATAATATTTACTAAGACTGGCAGTTGATAGACAGCGTGAAAATTTAATCTCCCATCCTCTGGTAATGGAGAGAGAGAGGGAGAGAGAGAGAGAGAGAGAGAGAGAGAGAGAGAGAGAGAGAGAGAGTCTATTGAGTGAAACAAGTAAAAGATAAAAGATTTTAGAAGACATTAACGGCTAATTAGAATTCTTGGTTGCTGGTACACAGTGCAAAAATTTCGTCTAAAGGAATTAGTAATATTTCATA
>NC_068995.1:4422861-4424102 GCF_001194135.2 Octopus bimaculoides | reverse complement strand
CACACACACACACACACACACACACACACACACACACACACACACACACACACACACACACACGCACGCACACTCATATATCTAGCAAGATTTGGATATAGAACTATATAGTGTCTGTCAACTTGTAGGCGAGTATTGCCATCACTGAAACATTATCTTATCCCTGACGTTAATGACAATGGCTGCAAGCAATGATTATGCTGATATTTAGTCAATAACAATACCGCTATGACTCCCACTTCGAAAACCAAATAGTCAAGAAATAACCAAGCGTGAGATTTGCAACTTCGCAATGTAGTGATCGTTATTTCGGAATTTCTCTCTTCTAGAGAGATGTCTAGATAAAGACTGGTGTGTCTCCCACTCCTAGATGCTGAATGGTTGTCATTGACTCTACTGAGACCATTTACCCTTTGGCAAGTTTTATTTTCGTCCTGCAAAATATCCAAACGGCTTCCTACGTGGCTGGTTTTCCCACTGATGGTCCGTTGACGGAGCAGGAGATACTGCGATACGTGTTGCAAGTAGCATTTAAAAGTGACCGGATATAATATCTTTGTGCCTGTGCGGGCATGCGTGTATGCGTACAATATATACACAACATACACACGCACATATATAAGAAAACAAAAGAATGAGCAAGCAGTTAAAATGCATACTATTTTACTTGATTCAGCCACTTGACTGCGGTCATACTGGAGCACCACCTTTAGTAGAGCAAATCGACCCAAAGACTTATTCTTTGCAAGCCTATTACTTATTGCATCGGTCTATTTTGCCGCACCGCTAAGTTGCAAGGACGTAAACACACCAACATCGTGGGGGGACAAACACAGACCCACAAATATATGGTTGGGAAGTAAGCTTTTTACCACACAGCCACCCCTGCATCACTCCTACGCGCACACACACACATCGAGTTGACCAGTATTCGCTTGAAATAGAATTCGATAATTTCCTTTTTAAAATTGTTATAGGATTAAATAAAATAAAAATACTCATGAATTTCCCTGGAAATTTATTTCGTTGCCCGAAGCATGTCTCCAGCTATTGATTGCCAATGGCAACTAATAAAAACCAAGGCGAGACTTTTGTTTGGGACTCCATACAATTTTTGTGTCTCGATATGTAAGCATATATCTGCAACTTCATACAACTTCTTGCCTACATGTTTATACCAAACTACACACACACTCACACACGCACACACGCACATATATATCTCTGTGTGTCTATCTTCC
>NC_068995.1:4418640-4422340 GCF_001194135.2 Octopus bimaculoides | reverse complement strand
AGAGAGAGAGAGAGAGAGAGAGAGAGAGAGAGAAGGAGAGAATTATATAGGTATACATGTGTGTGCATGTGGGTGTATAATTTAGTTGTTTGTGTTTGTATATATATATATATATATATATATATATGCCGAAGCAGTAGGATGTTCAACTGTAATGTGTAATGTGTTGGTTTTTAATTTTGTTTCGCCATTCGTCGTCATCGTCGTCATCGCCATCGTCGTCGTCGTTGTTGTTGTTGTTGGTATTGTTGTTGTTTTTACTGCTAATGTTGTTGTTGTTGTAAAAGTGGTTATTAAACCATCAACCTGCTAAAATGTCACATTTTATACATTTTTAACAAAGAAATGATTAGTTCATGTAATGTCTTTCTTTCAATATTCACTGAGATCTGATTAATTTTAGAACAAGGAGATATTCTATAAGTTGTTGCTTTCAGTCTTTATTTATTTATCTAATTATTTATTAATTTTTTAATTCATTTGTTTATTTGTTAGTTTACTTATTTGTTTGTTTGTTTTAAAGATGGATTGAAAGTATTTAATTTGCTTCTAGCTGGAAAGTGGCTGATATGGGAAGTAGTCGTTCAAGAGTAAATAGTCTTTGGGTGTTGAGACGTTCCAAAGTTATGTGTGTGTGTGTGTGTGTCTATGGTTATATATGTGTGTTGGTGAGAAAGAGAGAGGGAAGGAAAGAGAGAAAGAGAGTGTGAGACGGAGATGTAGAGAGAGAGAGCGAGAACGAGAGAGAGTATGTGTGTGATTGAGAAAGCGACACAGAGAAAGTCATAGAGAGAGAGAGAGAGAGAGAGAGATTCAGAGAGAAAGAGAAAGAAAGAAATATATATCTGTACACAAACACACTATATGCATATTGGTAGATATCTATCTATCTATTCATCTGTCTGTGTGTATACACACACACACACACACACATATATATATACACATATTGGCCAGTACTCTCTTAAAACCGTAACTACCCATGTGTATGCCTATATATTTCTCCTACAATACTGGTCAACATTTAGATATATTCTAAACTATGAACTAGTATTGATTTCAAAATTCGGCACAAGGCCCGCGATTTTAATTGCCGATTACATCGAACCAGTATACAACTGGTACTTATTTTATCGAACCGGAAACGATGAAAGGCAAAGTCGACCTCGTCAGAAATTGAACTGAAAACGTGATGACAGACGAAATGCTGATAAGCATTTCGTCCGGCTTGCTAACAGTTCTGCCAGTTCGCTGCCATATATACTATGAACTAATATTATAAACCAGGAATATCTGATGGAAATTCTAAATCTGTATCTATACATATGTGAGTGTATTTTTATTAGTATTTCTGTAATATAACTTTTTTAACTTCGTTTAACTTTTCTGTACGTTTTTTCTAAACTATATACTTTACTATAACGGTGTCTTTGTATAATTTTACCACGTAAGTATATTATATTCGTCATAACTATATCTTCGTCTAACTTTACGTATGCTATCACTATATGCTTCGAGAAATCCTCTTCGTTCAATCTACTCAGCCTATGAAAGGTTGAAGAGATGGATACTTAATTAATATCCTAATAATTATTTAAATACTACACAATCATTACAAAATTAAAAAAATCTTTAAGTAAAAATAAAAAAATAAAAATTACTAAACAAACTGAAGATCTCTGTCTTCATTAAAATACTCGATCAATCATCTTAGTAATCAAGCATAACAGAATGAGAGGCTGCTGAGATTTTGGTAGATCGATATATCGTATTGGGAAGGAGTCCTGTTAACGATGACATGCAAAAAAAAAGAAAGTGAGAAAATAATAATAATAATAATAATAATAATAATAATAATAATAATAATAATAATGGTTTCAAATTTTGTCATAAGGGCAGCCATTTTGGGGCAGGGGATGAGTCGATTACATCGACCCCAGTATATCACTGGTAATTAACTTATCGACCCCAAAAGGATGAAAGATAAAGTCGAATAAGAATAATAATAACAAAAATAATAATAGGCAACAAGAAGATCGCGGTACGATTTGTAATAGAGTGTTTACTTAACGGTTTGAACGATATTTCAACAGATCGTCTGTCTTGTTGAAGATCAAAATGTAAAATGAAAACAACTGCAGAAACAGAGAAATTCAAAAATATAAACGAGGAAATCCTGCGTTCCTATTTCGATAGGGCAAGAAACTATAAAAGTCTAATGACTGAAACAGGTAAAGGATAAAGCTTAAAAAATGTCTATGGGGTCAATCAAAGATACGTGTCAGATTTGAACCTTGTTAACATGAAGCTGATTGAGGATTCTGAAACTGTCAGTTTCTGCACATGTATTCCTCAATCAGGGAGATAAATATTATCAGAGAGAAAACTTTAATTACATCTCGTGTTAGAATTATACTTCTCTAATATGTCTTTTATTCAAAATTTAGATTAGCCATCATGTTTCATTACGGTGATTTATAAAATGTTTCGAGATTATTTTTGCCAATATTTTCCGAAAGTTCATTAAAACCTTTGACGATTACCTATGACGTCTTATGCTAATTTATAGAAAATATTCTTATCACCAAGATTAATTATGAGAACATGGAAACTAATTACCTTATTGAGAGGTTACCGTAATTAGTCATCACTTTTACACAATCCTACTTCTTCTGCCGCCATTTCTTCCCTCATTCCCTCGCATTTTTTCTCTCAATCTGACACTTTACCACATTATCTATCTCTTAGTCTGTCTTCCTCTCGCGCCATCAGTGTTCCTCTCCCCCTTTCTGCCTTCCGACATCATTGTTCTTTTTCTTTACCTTTCTAAGCCCAACTACGTCTGGTTCCCACCTCGATAGGTGCACAATCTATCTATCTATCTATCTATCTATCTATCTATCTATCTATCTATCTATCTATCTATTGTATTCTATTGTATTCTATTCTATCTGGCAGTTTGTCTTACTCTCTTGTCCTCCCTCTTTCACTCTATATGTATTCATGCACACACACACTTATGAATATATATAAATATATATATTCATATACAAAGCGGATGTACCACGAATTACGATCATTGCTAGAAATATATTTCTTATATATATAATATATAGGCATAGGAGTGGCTGTGTTGCTGGTATCTTGCTTACCAACCACATGGTTCCAGGTTCTGACTAAAAAGGCGGTGCTCCAGCATGGCCGCAGTCAAATGACTAAAACAAATAAAAGAATAAAAGAATATATATATATATATATATATAATAATATATATGTATATTTGCATATATATATATACACACACACACGCATAATATATACATATATAAACGCGCGCGCGCGCACACACACACACACACACCACTCACACGCATATATGTCTTCTGCAGTGCTATTATACTTTATGCTCGTCAGCAATTAAAATACTAACTAAAAATAATTATGCAACGAAGGAAAACACAACAGTAAATCAATGTTTAATATTATAATTCTTCTGCCAAGCACAGGAAACAAAGTTTTATTGCGCCTCTTCATTGAAGCCTAGACTACCTGACACAGACCGAAATATTGAGGAAAATAGCCCTGAGTAGCCGAGTAGACGTTTGTATATAGGTAGGCGTCGGAAGTAGGATATCTGAGCAGAAATTGCTGAGCGAAGTTTAACGCATTCATAAGCATATATATATATATATATATATGC
>NC_068995.1:4417263-4418630 GCF_001194135.2 Octopus bimaculoides | reverse complement strand
ATATATATATATATATATATATATATATATATATATATATATATATATATGCATTTATATGTAGTTGGATGCATGTATGTATATCTAAGCAAACAGCTACATACTGATATATATATACACATGTATACATAAATATATATATATATATATATACATATACACACATGTATATATGTTTATCTATATATGTTTATGCATATTCATATATAAATGTTTATTCATATCTGTTTATATAACAATAGGCGCAGGAGTGACTGTGTGGTAAATAGGTTGCTTACCAACCACATGGTTTGGAGTTCAGTCTTACTGCGTGGCACCTTGGGCAAGTGTCTTCTACTATAGCTTCGGGCCAACCAAAGCCTTCTGAGTGGATTTAGTTGACGGAAACTGAAAGAAGCCCGTCGTATATATATATTTATATAATTATATATATATGTGTGTGTGTGTGTGTGTGTGCGTTTGTCCCCCAACATCGCTTGACAACCGATCTGGAATGTGTTTACGTCCCCGTAACTTAGCGTTTCGGCTAAGAGACCGATAAAATAAGTACTAGGCTTACAAAGAATAAGTCCTGGCGTCGTTGTTTTCGACTATAGGCGGTGCTCCAGCATGGCTGCAGTCAACTTGACTGAAACAAATAAATAGAGGAAGAATAAAAGCGGAATGTCTGTAGCTATATTTGTATCTATTATTCATCTATCTTTCTATTAGTATTTGTTTTCATGTGCAGTTGTAGATGATGGCTTAGATAGCGGAAACCTCGTAGTCACTACCAGCAACATTCTCGTATAACACATACACAGACACACACACACACACACACACACACACACACACACACACACACACACACACACACACACACACACACACACACGCAGAGACATATATATATATATATACATACACACATATATACATATATGTGTATATACGTATGAGCGTTTGGGAGTGTTTGTGTTGCTCCTGATACGCAGATCATACGTTTCGTTTTACTGGTTAATCTTGTCTCAGATTTTTGTCTTTAGTTATGCTATATTTAAAATCCTTTTAACAGTATTTCAATATTTGCTTTGGAATGTTAAGGATTTTGAATTAAACATAATAAATCTTCCCAGGGTGTTCACGAACAGATTTTTCAGACGCCAGATATATTGGGACAGTTGTGTGTCATATCGATTGAGTCAATGTGTGAAGAGACTATACGTGCGTATGTTTCATCAGATACACACGCTATTGGATGTAATGCTCGTCACAGCATCTTTTCTGTTTACTTGTGATCAAATTTAGATATCTTGAAAGTTTGAAGTAGATTCAGGTGATAATAACTACCAGCCGAGTGCAGATATAGTCCTTCCTCCCCCTCC
>NC_068995.1:4406028-4417183 GCF_001194135.2 Octopus bimaculoides | reverse complement strand
TAGTCACATCTTCGAAATTTCTCTTGGTCAAACATGAGGCGACATGTGTATGTTTGCTATCGTCCATATAGATGCATAAGACACTTAGCAAAAGCATGTTTCCAAGGTAAATTTCCTCTCGATTTGTGATTGGTTGTATTTAATGCTTCACTTCCCAGTGTGTTCGGTGCTGTAGGGGAGATAACTGCTTCAAAATGCATGCAATCGTCGATCTGGACGGGGGCTCTTCGAACTGACTTGGTGTATTTATACCTGTTTGTTTGCAGCAGGAAGAAGTCTCCATGGCAAAATACAGTGAATGGTTGTCTTACGGGTTCGAATTCTTCTGAAGCATATTAAACCTGGTAACAAGTTTATATTTCTACACATGACTGCTTACTGCTTCTAATCCATATTTTAAGGCCGTGAATCCTAAAAGAAAGCTAAATATAAATAATTATGTCGTAAGGAACAAACAATATTATTTATCGATGACTGAACCTCATTAATGTAATCGGTGGCATAGTTAACAAAAAATTGGTTCGATTTTGGAAGAAGGTAGTGCTTTTTTGCCTTATGAATGTAATACACATTTCAAATTAATATTCGCCAGGGAAAAAAAAGTCGTTAATAATCAAGATCTGATATTATATTTTTAATTATAGTTTATGAATTATCGATTATATATTATAGTATGCAGCAATTCACTGCTGCACTTAAAACTTGACGAGGCATAGCAAAATTGAGTATTTCGTCAGTTTACAATGAAGGACAGAGTAACATGCCTGAGGATTATTACGAAAACTGAGTTGTTGACAAATTTAGTTTTAATTTTCTATTCTAGTCGGACTAAAAATATTTATTCTGTTTAAACCGTTGGAGGTGAGGGGAAGAATAATTAAAGACAACAACGACTAAAACATCCATATCATTATTCCTTTAAAGTCCTCCCTCACTTCACAACACACAATTATCCATTGGTGCTGTCACTAATCTCTCATCCTTAAAATTGTTGCACAAGGGCCACGTACGTACACAACCAACCACTCTCTTCTACCCAGCTCCGCACCTCGCCCTCACCCTAACTACCCTGCGCTACATTCATGTTTAATTCAGAAATAGTCCCCCGCTGGATATTAATATTCAAACTTATTTACTTCTATATAATAATTGGTCAGTTGTTGTCTTCGTCGTCGTCGTCGTCGTCGTCAATGTTGTTGTTGTTGTTTTTGTTTTTGCTGTTGTTGTTGTTGTTCTTCTTCTTCTTCTTCTTTTTCTTCTTCTTCTTCTTCTTCTTCTTCTTCTTCTTCTTCTTCTTCATCTCCCCCTCCTCCTCCTCAATCGCATTTCATATCTTCCTCCACTTCTTCCTCCTCCTTATTGTTATTACTATTATTATTATTATTATTGCTATTATTATCATTATTGTTATTATTATTATCATCATTGTCAATATTATCATTATTATTATTATTATTATTATTATTATTATTATTATTATTATTATTATTACTCCCAGTCGACTTCTGCATATAATATGCACTGAATACCGCGAAATCTACGTTGACTTCCGCACATGACAGGTCAAAGTGGATCACAGATCAAAGGCATAAGCAATCACATTGCACAGGTTCAACTTAAGGCTGATCGAATATTTATTCGTCAGATCGTTCATTCGTTTCGTATCGATTCGTATCAGAAACTGTGCATTCTATTCCAAACCTACACTCGTGATTTCCCAGTATTCCCCAGTGCGTACGCCTACTTATATCGTAAGGCTGCTCTCATTGACAGACCAATGATCAAATGCAAGGCCGTTCGATTCGTGACGAATTCATCGATGGTTATAAGTTGATGTTGGGTGTGCTGACCCTGGTCGGTCCTCATCCAAGAGAGGATTTATGATGACAGTCGTTTCCGCTGGACAATCTCGGCCTTTTCAGAACTATTATATCAAGGACTATACTATCCACTACATACATACATACATACATACATACATACATACAGACAGACAGACAGACAGACACGAACATATGCATATACATAAAAGATGGGATCCTTTTAGTTTCCATTTACGAGATCCACTCACAATGCTTTAGGTGGCCCGAAGCTATAGTAGTAGTAGTAGTAGTAGTAGTAGTAGTAGTAGTAGTAGTAGTAGTAGTGTATTATGTATACATATGTATGTATATATATGTAAACACACGAAATCATCCAATTACGAACGGTTGCCTTTCAACGGCACAAATGCTCAGGCACTTTTCAGTGAACATAGGCTTAAGTTACTAATTTTTCAAAATCAGACCCTTACACAATAACAAAAATAAACTCATAAATATCTTGTAAATACTTTAATTATATTTCAATGAGTTTGAAATTAAATATATAAGCGAACACTCCAAGTTATTGAATTTCTTCTCTCTGCAATATTTATCAATCTTTAATTTATGCTGCTATAAAACACTATAAAACATTTAACTCCGATCTTCAGCAAAAGGAGTCCTGCAGCAAAATACAGAAAAATAAATAATTAAAGAAATAAATAAAGGAAATAATTCACTGATCATTAAACGGGAATTATAACCTCTCTAGGAAACAGAGACATCTCTGAGAGAAGCTCATCTTTTAATATTCAATGAACTGGGACTGTGTAATTAGCATTGAATTGCGTACTGAAAGATGGTCCTGTTTGATTGTTGGATTGTACGACAGAGAGATGGATGTGAGGAGACATACGAAAGAAAGAAGGGGACAGAGAGAGAGAGAGACAGAGAGTGTGTGTGAGAGAGAGAGAGAGAGAGAGAGAGAGAGAGAGAGAAAGAAAGAGAAAGCGTTATATTGGTATATGTCAGCATACATGCATGTATAAATCTGTGTTAAGAGGCTTTCAAAAACCGATTAGAGGTTTTCGAGAGGCCGACCGGAGAAAAACATATCTTGTCAGATTTCGTTGTGACACAGGGATGAATAATTGATCGATATGTTTGGAGTAGCACTTGAGCTCATATATCGACCATTATTAATGTTTACGAAATCATATATCAAATAAACAGACACACTCAATGCATACGTACACACACACACAGTGGCAGGTTCAACTGTGTACTTCATGTAATTAATAATTGAATGTACACACAGATACACACACTCTCACACATCTGCATCTCTCTCTCTCTCTTTCTCTCTCTCTCTCTCTTTCTCTCTATTTCTCTCTCTCTCTCTCTCTCTCTCTCTCTCTCTCTCTATATATATATATATATATATATATATATATATATATATATATATATACATACATATATATGTACATATATATTTATATATACATGTATATATGTGTATGTATGTGTGTGTATTCATATATGTACGCATAATTTAATGTACACCGTATTAAAATATGAGATAGTTGTAATTTCTTGCCAATAACGCACGTTGTTATGCAGACTTTTATACCACGCCTGTGATTCCAACCAACACTCAGGTTGTGTGCACATGCTTTGTTCAAAATCTAAACTACCTATCTTTCTTTCTATCCATCTATCTATCTATCTATCTATCTATCTATCTATCTATCTATCTATCTATCTGAATGCATGTATGTATGTATTTATGTATATATATACAGAGACAGATAGACAGACAGACACACACACACATACACACGCACATACGCACATATGTATATACTTAGCCCGTTTCCCATTTGATTTTCGAAAGTTGATGGTATGTGGAGCTGTGTTGCAAAATCTGTCTATTCTCGCCGCTGCTGTAGACATCGTTTATTTCTATAGAATGACTGTGGCTCAGAACTTTCTATTTAACGTGCGAATTGGTTGAGGATAGTCATCTGGTGAGTGAAAGGAATTTCCAGTTAGTTTTTTACAGCGTTAATGTGTTAAGATCAGGTGTGAGCCGTTTGAGAATGTCACGCCGAAATGTTTGTTCAGTGGATATGTCACATAACATTTATAGTAAAAAACGCCAATTGCATATTAAGTGATGTTTTAATCGCAGTTTCAGGCGTGGTTTGTACTTTTTAATAAACGAATTTTCCTTATTTAATTTGTTTGTTTGACGTCTGGTATTAACGTCGAAATGTTCACTCAGTGGTATTTGTCCACGCTATACATGTGTTTTTGCGTTGTGTCTGTGTGGTGTTGTGTCTTGATGCCGATTTATCAGAAAGATAGTGACAAAATGAATATGGCCGCCAAAACTACATTACTTCTGCATACGCATTGTCAACCTAATTTCGATAAACACTCAACCACAGACACACACAGACACAAACACACAGACACACAGACACACACAGATTCACAGATACACAGACTTGCACGCACACACAGATACACGCACAGATATATACCGATGTGTCTACCGTGTGTACACCTACATACAAATATACATATTTCTCAGATTACTGAATTTAATTAAAAAAATAAATGTATATGTGAAATAAATAAACCAAAAAGTTGGTTGAGTACTGATTTAGATCGAATGTCTGCGACTTTCGGTCACATTCTGTGCAGAGAAATCGCAATAAAAATATACTCTTTCATATAATGTGATGAAACACATCCGTGTGTATTTCCTGTGCGAAAAGTGTTCCGACACAACAGCATGCTGGAAAGGAAACAATAGTTTTATATTTTTTTGTTTGTATTTTAATTCGTAACAAATAATAAAATTGACAAAAAAGAGAAAAAAAAAAAATCAGCGTTATCTGAGAACCGTTTTTCGTATTGCGAGCACGGCTATTCATTGATATTTCGAAATGTCACTTTCTCCTGCATAGTGAATCATTGTTTCGTAACCATCTTCGAAATGTTGTCGAAGGCGAATTGTCTGGAAGTCACTTTCACAAATGTTGGTCATTGTAAACTTGTGAATTGTCTGGAAGTAACTGGACAAAATCATTGATCATTCCACAGCGTCTTGTCTTGTAACAACTCTGCTATCCTTGAAGCAAAATGTTAGAACACTTCTCAAATACGTATACACGAGTGTGTGTGTCTGTGTGTGTGTGTATACATATACACGTGCATACATGCATACATATTTATAGATGTATGTGCTTAATTGCCTGCAGGTTTCCGCAAATCTGAAATATGCATCAAAACAAAACATGAATTTAAAAAATGATCAAATTTAACTTGTATAAAACGCTTTATAATTATAGACCATATGTATGTATTTAGTCAGGTGTGTATATATGCATGTATGTATACATGTGTGTATATACACGTAAATGTATGAATATATGAATATGCTTCTGTATGTATGTACGTATGTAGATCTCTTATAAGACTGGGTTACGCCACGCAACACAAAGCAAAACCAAATAAGAAAACATAAGCTGACAATACATCCATACTCAACAAAATTTTATAGGATATACATCATTAATAGTGCAAGCCATACCCATAATCACACAGTCATAGCCATCCATTTATAATGTGTACACACATCAAGAGGGCTGTCAGTGTGATATTTGTGCGGAGACAATATCTCTTTTGGACGTCCTATATTAGAAACACAATAAATGTCAGAGGAAGACGAAGATTCACCTCAGCAGCGGCCATCGAGAGTGCCAGGTAAATTGCGGCCTTTTAAAATAAACTCACAGATGATATACATTCATCACATATAATTATAAATGCCTTAATGAAGATGTATAAATCTAGCAGGCGAAACAAACGTTCGCCAAACTAAAGGTTTGAACTCAATAGAAGTAAATGTGTGCAAATAAATTTAAATGCATTATTTTTGCCGATCCTGCTATTTCGTACGGCTCGTCTTTTAAAAGAACACGGATTCGTTTTCAGCTTTTGCTGCATTGCTAACCGCTACAAAAAGAAAGTAAACGGAAAAGAAACAACAGCAAAAACAACAACAACAACGACAATGATAGAAATAAAAATAAAAGCAGCGACAACAACAACATGAACAAGCCAAAATTATCAGTTGAGAACAACATCAAGAACACAATGAACCGACGAGAATGTCTCTATGCAGTCGCTCCTCAAAGAATACAAATAATAATTATAAAACTTTAAAATTATGCAAATACGTTTAACGATTTTATTCCAGTTTTATTTTCTCGTCTTTTTTAATTTTTTTTTTTACTCTTCTATTTTGTATATTTCATAGACGAGAACACGCAAAAAGTTCTGGAAAATTTCATGAAAATTCCATTTACGATGGAACCAATAAGTCCATTAATGTGGTTAGAAAGTGAGAGATAAAGAGAGAAAAAGATAAAGAGGCTGTGAGTGTGTGTGTGTGTGTTTGTGTGTGGTGTGTTTGTGTGTATTTACATATACGTCGTTTAGTGTTCGAGTGTGTGTCTGTATATAGTTGCGTGTATAAAAGTGTTCTTGTGCGTGTGTGTGTGTTGGTAAAAGAAGAGCAACGGGAGGAGCGAAAGGGTGATGGGGAGAGGAGGAAATTGTTTCATATTGAATAAAGAAATAAATAAATGCAATTTAAATAAATCTATACAATTTAAAAGTACAACGGTTTCTCATTTTACATGTCACAAGTGAATATTATTGAATCCATGTTAGATTATCATACGAACGTACCTACCTCCATACATACGGATACTCACACAAAAAATACATACATACATACGCACATATATACATACATATATACATATGCACGTTAAACATTCCTACATACATGTACACACGTGTGCATGCAGGCATCCATAAAAACTTACCTGCTTATATCCCTGTATACACATTTATATCTCAATGTGTGCGTAAAATCTCTCTCTCTCTCTCTCTCTCTCTCTCTCTCTCCCTCTCTCTCTCTCCCTGACTCTCTCTCTCTCTCTCTCTCACACACACACATGCATATACATGTGTATAACTGAATACATGCACATTTTCATGCACAAACGAATTCACGCATGCATATGTGCATGTAAGCAAACATACATACATACATACCCACATATATACGCACTTGAATATATATGTATACATAAACAAGCATGCTGATATATATATATATATACATTTGTAGATATGCATTCATACACATATGCGTACATATATTCATAAGCTCACACCTATACATGCAAACATGCGTACATAAATACATACCCACATATACACGTACACATACACACACACGGACACACACATACATAGATACATATATATATATATATATGTATGTGTGTGTGTGTGTGTGTGTGTGTGTGTGTGTGTATGTTTGTGTGTGTGTACTAACACGCATACACACGCATACACACTACAATCATATAAAAAGTATATATGATTGTAGAGAGAAATAAAAGCGAAAATTAAGAAAATAAACGTTAACAAGTCTCTTAAAATAAATCATTCACTTGTTTTTTTGTAGAATTTTCTCAGAAAATATGTGTTTCCTTGGTTAAACAGAAGGAATTTGGTAAGGAAATAGGAATTATAAACAGCAAAATTCAATGAATGTCTCAAGAAATGGTATTTACACTTCCAATACTTTCTATTTTGTTTCTAATTTTCCCATAAATTTGAACCATATTTTTAAAGAAATCGGTTTTAGGTCTTTAAAAATGATTGATGTACAGCATAACACGTTTTTTCACTTACTGATTCAGTTACTAATCATTAATTTTGAGAGAAGGTCGTGGGGTTATTCGCGGCCATCGACCGTTAGTACTCGACTGAGCCTTTATTTTGTTGGTCTTGGATTGATGAGAGACTGGAGCTGACCCCCAACGGGATTCGAGTTGAAAACGTGAGGAGTGAGAAACGAGTACCGCAAAGCAATTATTTTCTGACGCTCTAAAGATTTTGTTAATCCATTGTCCTAATACAGGACAATAATATAAACTTGTGTTTGTCCTTATTCTCTTATACTTATGTACATCCATACCTGAAAGATTTTGCTTATGTACATCCATATCCGTCTGTCTGTCCGTCCGTCCGTCCGTCCGTCCGTCTGTCTCTCTGTCTGTCTGTTTATCTATCTATCTATCTATCTATCTATCTATCTATCTATCTATCTATCTATATATCTATCTATCTATCTATCTATCTATCTATCTATCTTTCTTTCTTTCTTTCTTTCTTTCTTATCTCTTTCTATCTGTGTGTGTATGTGATTATGTGTATAAAACGTGTGTCTATCACTGATCCTGTAATGTAATCGGTGATATTTTTGTATTCTACGACCTTATGTCCAGCAAGTGAGTGCTTCCAGAAAATAAGACTCAATGTCTTCGGTTCCTCACGTATCTATTGGCTCAATAAGCAGGAACTTAATACGGTTGCCATGACAACCGAGAGAGTACAATGATACTCCATCTGTTGTTGGTACGGAGCTTACCTGAGAGGATTAAGGCAACGTGACATTATGTTTCCCTCGAGAACATACTGCCTAATCTGAGAATTGAATCCTTGACATTAACCTCACTATCTATTATTGGAATTGATTTTATAGATGAAACGTCTGGCGCAATGTGAAATAACACTTCACACAGCAGCACTATGTACTGTCTAACATGGGAATTGAAAGCACGGTCTTGCAGACGTGATTCCGACACGTTTACCTTTATGCCATTTGGTTTTACTGAAACGAGCAGCAGATAGAAATACGGGGGCTGATATGATTGACTAAAGCCTGATTGTGAAGCTGTGCATGGCCACATTCAACGAACGATAGACATATATTAAAGTTATAGATAAGATAGATGACTAATAATGTGTCTGCGTCTTTCATTAGCGGTTAAAAGAAAGATAAGCCAACTTAAACCGAATTATTGAGTGGAAATCACACGGCAAGATTTAGTCTTGATTACATTGTAAACTGTCTTGTGATATTTCACAACTATAATTCAAACTTTCTTTCATTCATCTCCTGACGTATTAATTGATTAATTAATTTCTTATTTATCTGTTGAGATTATTGATTTGTATTTAGATCGGTGAGATAATCATGGATTTGGGGGCCGAAAAACCTCAGCGGATTTGTTTCGATTCGATAAGGTGAATCAGTTGCAGTTCTTGTGTAGGTTCGTATTCTTTCATTGGTGTTGTGTTCAGGATTGGAAATGGGATTCAGTGAAGGCGTGTATTCGGTTCCCGATCGTTAGGCCGTGAGTTCGATTTCCGGCAGCGCGTTCAGTCCTTGAAAAGGACGCTTTATTTCACATTGCTTTTGCTAACAAAAACGAGTTGTACCATTAATTCAAAGGGCCAGCCTTGTTACATTCTGCGTCACGTTGAATCCCCCTGAAAAATACGTTTAGTGTATTATGCGTGTCTATGAAATGTTCGGCCACTTGCACTTTAAGCCAACGGATTACCAGTTTCTGTTAAGAAATGTGATCTCAGATGCCGGATTCAAGACACTCTCTCAACTCTTCTTGTAATTCAACGTTGCAGTCACGCCACACCGATCGAAACTGAGAATGAAGTTAAAGCTTCACATATCTGTGATATACTCAACCACTTACACGATAGAATCACGAGCAAGTCAGACCCACGACTGAGTGCTCATCGTCGAAACTGATGAAGGATCTTCCATTCCTCGGTATTATTTCCCAATAGTCTCTCATAACTTCTCTATTCTTTTCCTTTTGATGCTTTCGCCAACCATTCTATTTCCTCCAAGACATTCCAACTCTTTCTTCTTTCTAACATTAACCTCACTACTTTCATAATGCTACATAAATTCTATTAATTATTATTTCTTCTGTCCAGTTTACCATTTCTACCATTCTTTTTCCTTTCAATTATAATCATAAAATTTCCAATGATGCTGTGAGAATCGAATTCTGCTACTGCTGCGACCCTCTTCCCCATTCCTGCCCTCATCCTTCTTCTCTCTCTCTCTCACTACTACTACTACTACTACTACTACTACTGCTGCTGCTGCTGCTACTCATCGTCATCGTCACCATCGTCGTCGTCGTCATCGTCGTCGTCATCGTCGTCTTTGTTGCTGTTGCTCTTGTCCTTTATTACATGGACAATCGTAATAATGAAATTTTCAATGTGAGTTAAATATCGGTGCATGCAGTAATAATGATGATGATGATGATGATGATGATGACGACGACGATGACGACGATGATGATGGTGAAGATGAAGATGATGATGGTGATGTCTCTCCTTCCGTTGTTTATCATTTTCTTAATAAAACGATTGTAATATAAAATTCAAGTCTTTTGTTGTATCTTGGGGTGCGGCACGATACGCCAATAATAAGCACACGCACTGGTTCAATTTCATTTCTTTATTATTAAATAATTAATTACAAACCTGGAAATAAGTTTAATATTATCGATTCTGGAATAATAAAAATTTAAACCTCAGGCGATATTGGAACTCAAAACGCGAACATTATCAATTGTGAATTAAGCGCTCACCATCGGATCCTTCACCGCCAGGATCAGGGCCCAGTTAAAAATAAATTTTTCTCAAAGCGGCAGAAGGCCAGAAATTATGGAGGAAAATATAAAGCCCCAGTATTGAAGTGACGCTTTATTTAACGACTCCTAAAACGGTTGTAAAATCAAATCGACATCAGCTGGATTTGAACCTAGAACGTAAAAGAATGTAAGTAAATCACAAATTGTGTATTTTTTCTAAATAAGCATCATTGTTTCCAAATATTTCAAATCTATAAGCCTTTAAAGTCCATTCCAGGACTTGATTATCGTTCTGTGAACTATAATATGCAAAAGCGACTTCGGCACGATTATGATGCCGTAAGGGGGACGTAATTTAATATAGTATCTTTTGTCCGGCATTCTACTGATCCATGATTCTGTAACCCCAGTAACAATAACCCCTCACCGTATCCCGTTCACCTATCGCGGTTTATTATTTAAGTTTACGTCGATTCCTCCGTGGTGTTGTTTTGCATTTGTAATAAAATAAATATATACAAATTATAAACATAATTAAAAAAATATATACAATACAGTACTGGTTTCTACTTCGCGGATTTTCACCTATCGCAGGGGGTTTTGGAACGTAACAGCAGCAATTGTCGAAGGATTACTGTATTATTGATCATCTCTCTCATATTTACATGAATGTCTGAAATCTTAAAAAGTATCGAAATTTTATTAATCTTGTAAAATTTTATGAAATTTAATAAATGGACGATTTACTTAATAACTAAACTAAAAGAAAAGTACTCAATC
>NC_068995.1:4402837-4405696 GCF_001194135.2 Octopus bimaculoides | reverse complement strand
CGGTACTTATTTTATCGACCACCAAAGGATTAAAAAAAAAAAAGGAAAAATTCAAATTCCGGAAGGATTCGAACTCGTATTGTAAAGACAGAAGAAATACATCTAAGAACTTTTCCCAGCGCGTTAACGATTCTACCAGCTTTCCGCCTTGTCAGTTATATGTATATCAATGTGAAAGTCAGACTTGTAGCAGACAATAATTTAAGTCAATTACGATAAATGAATTTCTGTAAATTAATTTTGTTGTTGCTAACATTACTCATATCAGGATCGATCTTTCTTTTTATTTAGTGTCACTTTCATTGTTCCAGTTATAATTGTTTCTGTTATTGTTATTTTTCTTAATATATTCTCTTCTGTTATTTTGCCATTCGTGTTGATGTTCTTGTTATAGTTGTAGCAATTGTTAATCTTGCTGATATTTTCATTGCCATTGCGTTTGCTGCAGTAGTATCGGTTGTAGTAGCATTAGTGGTGATAGTGATCGTAAAAGTAGTATAGCGGTAATGTTAGAAGCGTAGATCCGAAGGCGGTGAGCTGGCAGAGTCGTGAGCAGGTCGGGAGCAAAATGCTTAGCGGCAACTCACCGACTTTTTTACGTTCTGAGTTCGAATATCACCCAGGTCAACTTTACCTTTCATTCTTTCGGGGTCGATGAAATAAAGTACCAGTCAACTGCTGGATCCAATGTAGTCGATTTACTCCGCCCTTAACGTTGCTGGATTTGTGCCAAAATTTGAAACCAATGGTAGTAGTAGCATTGGCAGTGGTAGTAACAGCAGCTGTGGTGGTAATAGAAGGGGTTCAGAGCTACTAACAACAACTGCAGCAGTAGTATTAGTAGGAATGAAAAGTGTAGTATCAGTATTAACAATAGTAGCGGTTGTTGCGCATTCGTGGTGAGATGAGTGGAAAGTTCAACGGTTGCTTACGTTTAGAACGCAGATCGTAAAGACAAGAAATAATGCTTGGCGTTTGGTTCGGCGTCCTGCAAGCTCGCCGCCTTCTTAAAAATTGAATAATCTTTTCTACTCGAGGCACAAGACCCGAAATTTTTAGGGAGGCGGGGTCAGTCGATTAGATCGACCCCAGTACGCAACTGGTACTTAATTTATCGACCTCGAAAAGATGAAAAGCAAAGTCAACCGCGGCAGATTTTGAACTCAGAAGGTAACGGTAGACGAAATACCGCTAAGCATTTCGCCTAGCATACTAACTTTTCTGCTAGCTCGCCAGCATGAATAACGAAAAACAAACGAGAAAATGGGATGAGAATGAGAGAGGGTGGTAGTTAGGATAAAACAGTTTGAGAGAAGAGGAAAGAAGACGGTGGGCTATAAATTAAGAATGGACGAAAAATCAAATGAAAAAGAATACAAGAATATGAGATTTAAGAGTAGGATTGAATGTAGAGCAAGTTAAAAAGAACAAAAACGAGAAAAATGTTATAAAAATAAAAGGAGGATGATGAATTTATTTCAGGTTATTATAAAGAAAATGAGAATGTGCAAAGAATTCTCGATAAGCAGAAAAATATTTATAAACAATATTAATATTTAGCTATTGTTTTAAATGTATTTAAATGCAACGATTTAAATTGCGAAAAATAATTTTATTGTGAAAATGTAACGTAAAGGAAACATTTAGATCGCCACACCTCACACACACTCTCTCTCTTTCTCCGTTTTCAGTTTTTCCATTCTCTCTCTTTCTCTCTCTCCATCTGATAATCAAATATATAGGTGTGTATATAGATGACCACACGCAAGCACATACTCAGACGCACACACACACACACACACACACACACACACACACACACACACACACGTATAAATATATATTTACTTATGTGTGTTCATATATATAAACTTATATAGTCATGTATATATATATATATATATATATATATATATATATGCATGTTTGTATTTGAGTGAATGTATAGAATATACATGTAAGTGTCTGTAAATATGTGTATATATATTCAGTTGTACTTACAGATATGCGTATACATACATACAAGCATACATAGACACACAACTATATATATATGTATGTATGTGTGTATACATACAAGCACACAGATACACGTACGCACCCACACACAGACACACACACACACTCACACACACACACACACACGCGCATACACTCACTCACGCACACGCACACACATGCATGTCTATATATATATATACAATAGAAATAGCAAATATAGAATGTATTCATACAAATGGAATGACTGATAAACAGACGACAAAAAATAGAAATATAATTTGATGCATACACCGTTCACAATATATCTATATAAAACACACTTCTCTAAGCTTTATATATTAAACTTGCAGTACAACCTACCAAGATAGATCACGTATTAGATTTTATATGGAAGAAGAATCACTATTATTTATATTACTAACCATATTTGGTCTTGTGCTAGGATTTGAAACCAATAATACTAATACTAACGGCACACGTTTAGAATACTTACAGTAAATATCTATGTCAATAAGTGCTCCCCGTTTTATAGAATATGGCCAATAAAATTTCTTGTTTCGTTAAAAGTTGGCTACCAAGACAACACAAACTATTACACTGTATATAACCTGTTAACCATTTATACATCATTCCCACCCCCATTACGACCGACTCACCTTCGGCGTGATTATAGATAAGAACGAGTATTTCAACAACTGTTTTTATTGATAATAGATCGGAGAAGACAATAGTACTTTAGTATCATTTGCGTTAATCAAATAATGTTATTCACACATACACGAAACACAAGCAGGTACTTGCATACATACATACGCACGCGCGCTCAATGTTAAATATATATGCATATATATATATATA
>NC_068995.1:4400104-4402459 GCF_001194135.2 Octopus bimaculoides | reverse complement strand
GTGTGTGTGTGTGTGTGTGTGTGTGTGTGTGTGTGTGTGTGTGAGTGTTTATGTGTGTTTGTGAACGTTCTAGCATCGGTTTACGCGTGTCTTTGTGTATGTCCTTCTGAGGTGTATGAAAGTAGGCTAGCAAACCAATTTAAGCCTTACTTAACCGATTTAAATGAAGTTTTAAGTTTTCTTCATAACATTGTTTTACCTAGAGATTAAAATCACACTGTTTTTCAAACTGATATTGTGAATGATTAATTTAACAACTATCAATGTATTTGCCATTGTATTTCAGCATGACTAAATCGCTGTTTTCAACGACTGAAACCGGTAGCATACTTTGATAAATTATTATAAAATATTTTGACTCATTATCCATGATAATTTTCTCAATGCATTGTCTTATTTTTCGTTTTTTAGTATATGTATGTACACACACACACACATACACATACACACACGCACACACAGATGTACATGTGCAGTACGGACAGTGACAATTGAATTAACGTGTGTTTACCAAATCCTGACTTAACTTATGTCAAATGTATTTGGTGTTAAGATCAATGCTCGCAAGACTTACATATTACGATATGTCAATTCTATTATTTATGTAAATGTATGGATTTCAGACAAACGTATAATGGAATGGTATAAAATTCTGTCAAACCAAAAGAAAACTATCATGTTTTGAATAATTGTGTTGTTTTTTGTATCTTAAATTTTGTCATTCCATTATTGAACGAATTTATTTTGGAATAATTTAAAACATATTCTAATTTTAATGACAATAAAAAATACTCCTCGAAATTGTGAAAATAATACGCATGTCGGTGCATTGTCTCGTTTGAAAGAAAGAATGTGATAGACAGACAGATTGAAAGACATACAGTCAGAGAGAGACAGATAGACAGGTAGATGGAGAGGGTGAGAGTGAAAGAGAAAGAAAAATGAAGAGAGACAATGAGAGACGTACTCAAAAGTAAAATGAAATCCAGTTACCGCCCTCTGGATTTGATGCGCAACTACAAGAGGTATTGGACACAATCTACAGATGGGTTGAGAGCAGTAACATGCAGTTTAATACTGGAAAATTCCAAACTCTGCGCTACTAAAACGCGAAGCTGAATAAAATGCAGATAGGAAACACTGGCCCCGGAGGGGTTTCAATTTCGGAATCAAAATCAATGCGCAACTTAGGCATTGACACAGGTAATGATGCGTTCTTCCAGGTGCATATTACTAAATTGGCAATAACAATGATATGCAGACGGCTGCCCAGATAAATGCTCAGAACTTTCAGAACGAGAGAACAGGAAACCATGACAGTCTTCTTGAGGACATTTGTCCTCAACCATTTAGATTATCTCTGACACATTTGATCACCACAATATAAAACTGACGACGGAAATCGAAGCAATCCAGCGAAGATACACAAAGAAGATCTTCTCAATGTAATATGTGAGCTACTACGAAAAACTAAAAAGTTAAATCTTTACTCAGAATGATGGCCGGAAAATACGCAGCGATATGTATTTGGCAAAACCTAGAAGATCTTTACCAGAAATTGGCATTGAAACTTACATAAACAACAGATCGGGGCGGCCTCCATAGTACCAAAATACCCAGCATTGTCATCAGGATACAAGACCAGACATTGCAACAGATTGGATTTGAAGGGTCAACAGCTCTTCAATATCCTCCCACAGAGCCAGACAGATCTACGTGGGGTGGATGCAGACATCTTCAAAACAAAACTGGATCCCTTGTCACCAAATACCACATATCAGAAGTGCTTTGAAATAGGGAAAGAGTAGCAAATCTAAAGGAGATGCTGCAGCACCTACGCAGCTCGGAAGCTGAGATTATTAAATAAGATAAAAGAATATATATATATATATATATATATATATATATATATACTTACATACACATAAATATAAGTATATATATGTGTGCGTGTTTGTATGTGCGTGTTTGTATGTGCGTATGTATGTGTATTTTAATTTTAATTACAGTGACTTATAAATTTCTTCAAGTTTCCATCATATTTACATATTTCTAATAATACCTCTACCAGCATCTCTCTGGATTATTAGAAATATGTAAATATGATGGAAACAATAAATTTATATTAAATATAAGACTCTTGGCGTTGATCGATTCCTGTATTTAGTAAATGTCCTTTGTCTTCATGCATAAGGTAACAATTACACATACGAAATATATATATGTACTTGTCTGTAAATTTATATATATATACATATATATACGTGCATATATCTATATATACATATGCATCTATATATGTATATATATATATATATATACATATACGCATATGCATACACCCCATTGTGTAGC
>NC_068995.1:4393647-4399318 GCF_001194135.2 Octopus bimaculoides | reverse complement strand
TATATATATATATGTTCGTAGGAAGAGCCATTTTAACGATGCGTCCTGCCCTAACTCTTTGAAACGCCAGTGTTTTAATGGTGGCAGCTGATGAAGGATATGTTCTCTATGTGGCTTGCTTGTTTTTTGTACCTTGTTTATCATTTTTTCTATGTTTTTTTGCAACGTTATGTACCCAGATATGTATCTATATGTACATGTAGATGAAGGTATGTACATACATGTACATATATATGCATATACTCATATATTGTTTATATATATATATATATATACATATACGCATATGCATACACCCCATTGTGTAGCAGCTGATCACATGTTGGGTTCAGAATTTATTGAGGAGAGTCACGTCTTGAATGAAATAACACAAAGAAATATACTTTCATTTTTAAAGCTGCTGAATGAATGACCATCCTTAGAATCTACAGAATGAATAGCAAATAAATCCAACATCCCCACACGCACTTCCATCTCTTCCTCTACTCCCACCATCTACCTCCCCCCCTACAAAGTACATACATAAATATCCACATAGCTAGACTGGCCTTCACACTAGCAAGAAGAGATAAACATCTCTCTGTGATTCCTCCAATAATTACACTCGTTCTCATAGACATGAATCACAATCTAATAGCGTTTGTTAACCCCTTCACACAATGGCTACGATTTACGTGCATCTAGTCAGCGCTCATACTTAAAAACATACAGTTTTCTGACTCGCTCTCCGATTCACCTCTTATTAATATACTCACCTCAAATAAATAAAATAATCAACTTGAGAATTTGCGAAACATATCCATCACATTACACGCAACAAACTTCATTGCATCGAAAAACAAATTAACAAAGCCTGAAATTCTTCTTTGACGATTAAATCAGACATTCGTACCTCCAGATTCTTCAAACACACATCATTTAATCTGACCGATGGCCTTGACCTTGTTTGCCAAATTTGGATTTTATACAACAAAGACTCCGATTCTTTCAAATTAACCAAACTGAGAAAACGTAACGATATACCCCGCCATCTTTCCTTATTTAATTGCCGTTGTCAGTCACAAGAGACTTACCTAGAATTGAATTCTGATTACCAAAACAAACCATTTATTTACTTTTCTGTTTACTTTTACGCATACACCCTCGCTAGTTCTCCTGTCCCGCCTCTCATATGAACAAATACACATAAATTACTTACGAAAAGAAAGATAATTCTAATTAGAAATCAACCACAACACACTTCTAAAAATATTTGTTATAGTCATTCTCTCTAACTAAAACTGCCATCGCTTAGATCTCAGTCTACCGATTCCCTAAGAAAAAAAAAAACGCATTAAAAAGCCACAACAGACACACATAATATATATATATATATATATATATATATATATATATATATATATATATATAAGGCAAGGAAGAAAATGGAAAAGAAATTCAGTCGACAGACATCAGTAAAATTTATTTACTATAATCACAGGAATAAATAAATAAATACAACTCCACTCTTACACCTGTTTCTGAATTCTGGAGGTTACGTAATCGGCTTGAACTTCATTCAATGGAGCTGGTGAATATCACGTTCTGATAATATTTATTGTATATCTTGAATCTATAATCTGCTTCTGATAACAGCCACAGTAACGAGTTGCGGCTAAACTTGTCCACAAATAATGTTCTAAGTGACCACTGAAGTTACTGGAAGTAACTGCTACATCTTCCTGAAAATATATCTACCAAGAGAAAGATTACATTGGATTATGCAGACGTAGACAAACAGGTAAATAAAAACCAGCTTTCATACCTGGATTAGCTTTCAGTCTTTCAATTTTTCATTTGGGGCAGGCTAGGAGATAAACAGCAGCATCGACAACAAATTGTAACGAGACAACTAACTTTGATCAAGAACAGCTAGTGCTGGTGATAGGAAACGAACCACCTACATACAAGTATGACATCTATTATCTATTTGGTCAGTGGAGGTGCAACGGCGCAGTGGTTAGGGCAGCGGACTCGCGGTCATAGGATCGCGGTTTTGATTCCCAGACCGGGCGTTGTGAGTGTTTATTGGGCGAAAACACCTAAACCTTCACGAGGCTCCGGCAGGGGCGGGGTAGCGAATGTTGCTGTACTCTTTCGCCACAACCTTCTCTCACTCTTTCTTCCTGTTTCTGTTGTACTTGTATTTCAAAGGACCAGCCTTGTCACACTCTGTGTTACGCTGAATCTCTCCGAGAACTACGTTAAGGGTACACGTGTCTGTGGAGTACTCAGCCACTTGCACATTAATTTCACGAGCAGGCTGTTCCGTTGTTTGGATCAACTGAAACCCTCGTCGTTGTAACCGACTGAGTGCCGTAGTAGTAATTCGGTCAGTCATATATCTATAAGATTTCTGGGAAGATTTAAGATGGTAGTTTTATTTCTTAACAAAATAGCCTAACACAGTTGAAAACGTCACGTGTTTTTGGAGATAGCATTTATGTAAAAAAAATGGATACATTTGCACGAATGACAAACTGCAATAAAAATATCGACACGAACACAATGGAGTTTATAACAGCACAATTCTTTTCAGGTATTGGTAGCTATAATAGTAACTAACACAATGAAATACTGACAAACCATGTTGAGAAATATGTTCACACATATATAAATATATAGCTGTACAATTTCCTCGAGGCGTTGGTAAGTTTATAAATAGTTAGTAATAGAAAAATATACTTGAATACTAACAAAACATATATAGATACATAGCTACGCTATTTCTTTCAAATATTGGTAGCTATAACAATAGGTAATAGTGTGGAATATATTTTCAAAACTTGAACAAATATAGAAGACGAAATATTTTCGTTTATTATCTTTTCATTACACATATTTGTATATATTGGATGGAGTATATATATTATTATGAAACAGAATAGAAGAGATTTTTCTCAAGAAGATAGCCATATGAGTTAAAATTATATATTTGGTTCTCTTAAAATTCAGAGGAAAAATTAGTATACTGCTTCCGGAAAGGGATCTTGAAGAAAATCCGATGGCAAAGATTTGATAAGATTCTTTGAAAATTCGTTGTTTCCGGGTGTCAGTCTATAGTTTAACTTATGAGAAAGAAAGGTGAATAATGCTGCTATCACAATTCCTTACAAATCGTAGAGTCTCCAGACCCACACTGGACCACTGTCAGAGAATACAGAAAATCTGGACTCATCAGAGACTATGACAGTGTCCAAAAATGCTAGCGGCCACTCCATCTTTTCTCCCCTTGATATTGGCTGGCCAAAGAAGTGGCTTCCTTTTGGCTGCTCTATCATAGTAGTCAAGTTTGTGGAGATACCTGATAGCTGTTCTGGGACTGACATCAACTTGTTCTGCTATGTCAGAGGCCTTGCAATGAAGATTCTCCTCCAAAATCCACTTAACAAAGCAAAGGGCCCTGTAAGAGGTCACACGTTGACCTGAGCAAGGTCTCTGGTGAATTGCACAATCACCTTATGAACTGTAAAAAGTGAAATCCCAAGGTTTCATGCGATTTTACTCTAAGTACGCCTTAAGATTGACTCAAAATACGGCTCTTTGAAATTTGGACAGTCCCAAGGCTTCTTTTGTACGTGGTGTAATTAACTTAGTCACATATAGAACCTGAGACATAGAAATGTTCCTTAATAAAACATATAAACCTTTTCAAGTTAAAATAAACATAAAACAATGTTGTATGATGTGTATATTTACTTCTGTCATGTCTGTGTATGTGTTACTTCTTTGATATAAATAGGAATGTCTGCATATGTGTACACGTATGTATATATGTATATGTGTATATATGTATGCATGTGTGTATGTATGTTTCTACTGACATTTGCATGCATATTTGTATATAGATATTTTAATGTACGCATGATAATACAGAAATATGTGTGTAACGACACAAGTTCATAAATATATACATTGAAGCACACGCGCATTTATGTGTGTGTGTGTGTATTATATATTTATATATGAATATATAGACACACACAAACACACACACACACACACACACACACACACACACACACACACACATATATATATATATATATATATATATATATATATATATATATACATACACACACATATACAAAAGCACATAAAAACACGTATATGAGCGCATACTTCGAGACAGTTTCCCATGTAAATTTCCAAAGATCTCCACTGGGAACCTCCAGAAGAACAGTTGCAGAATAATTACTGCTATTCATTCGTCAATTAGAATTTTTGCTTTACATCATTAAAATATCTAATTTCAGAAGTAACCTAATGAACGCCATATGAAACTAATATATTCTCTCATTGTCCAGATATAAACTTGTTCTAAGTTGTTGTGATAAAAGTAACCAGACACAAGTCACAGATTTTGTTGATGATGCTGTGTGTCCATTCGTGGTTGTGAAACGGAAAGATTGGATTCTGAAGGGAAAGCTGAGGCTTCAGATTAGCATTAAATATTCATAACTCGACGAAAGATTCTGTAGATCGAATCCATACGGTGGCTACATTTATGGAGATACCTGAGAGCTGCTGTTCTGGGACTGACATCAACTTGTTTCTTATTTCTCAACTTATTTCTTATTTCTTTATTGCCGACAGGGGGGTAAACATAGAGGGGACAAACAAGGACAGACAAAGGGATTAAGTCGATTACATCGACCCCAGTGCGTAACTGGTACTTAATGTATCGACCCCGAAAGGATGAAAGGCAAAGTCGATCTCGGCGGAATTTGAACTCGGCTGACGAAACACCGATAAGCATTTTGCCCGGCGCGCTAACGTTTCTGCCGTTTCACCGACACCAACTTGTTTCTGGTATGTCAGAGGCCTCGGAATGAGGATTATCCGTCATACTCCACTTAACAAAGCAAAGGGTCCCGTCAAAGGGCCCATGTCGACCTGGGTAAAGTAATGTGGACTCCTTTCCCCTCTCTTTTGAATTGCAGAATCACCCTATTAACTTTAGAAAGCATCATCCCAAGGTTTCCTGCGATTTTACGCTAAGTCCACCTCTTGTACGGCTTCTTTTGTACATAGCCTGATTAAACTGTTACATATAGAACCTGAAGCATGCATGCATGCATGCATGTGTGCGTGTGTGTGTGTGTGTGTGTGTGTGTGTGTGTGTGTGTGTGTATGTGTAAGATGCGTGGCTTATGATCAGCTCACGATCATAATGTTGAGAGTTCGATTCCCGGTGGTGTGTTGTGTCCTTAAGCAAGACACTATTTCACGCTGACCCAGTCCACTCAGTAGTAGCTGTAATTGAAAGTGGTCAGCTTTGTCACATTTTAACGGTCTACCACAGAGCATTGGAGATCTGCGAGGCGTAGAAAGGAAGTCTTCAAAAAATGATTGGACAGCATTTTATCTGCATTTCCCGACGAACCCACATCAGGCACAAAGAAGAGCGGCACAGTTCAACTTGCTACTTCACCAGAAGCAACGCTAGAAAAATCCCTGGACACAGTCAAGGCGGTGCTCCAGCATGGCCTCAGCCTCTGGCTGAAACAAATAAAAGAATAAAATACACACACACATATATATATATATACATACGTATATATGTATATATATGCATATATATATATACATACATGTATATATATATATATATATATATATACATATA
>NC_068995.1:4389226-4393248 GCF_001194135.2 Octopus bimaculoides | reverse complement strand
ATATATATATATATATATATATATATATACATGCATGTATATATATATATATTTTAGGCGTTGAAAAAATATATCTTCCTACTTGTATATATATAAAGATAGATAGATATGGAACAAATCTCCTATCCTGTGGGATTACATACTGAAATCGGATTACTTGGCTTTTAACCGCCTAATGTGTCTTATTTTTTTTGTTCATGCACTATTAATACAACACGTATTAGAGACTCTACTAAGATCAATATAATCGACTGAGACCATTTGGAATGTGCACTACAGCCTGGCCGCGAGTCATATAGCTACAACTAGCAAATAAACGAAAGAATGAAAAATCCAGAAAACGCTTAGTAAGGAAAAATGTAAATAAATAAATCAAAGGTCTTAGATAAAAATCTATCGAACAAGACTTACAATCTAAACTTTAACATGGAATATGTCAGACTGTTTATCAAATAAAATCAATCACTTGTTTTGTTGATGTTGTTTTTTTTTCATATGTTTTTGTTATTCATTTTTTCTTATTTATTTTTTAAAATGTTCTGTTGTTCTGTTGTCACCATAGAGCTTTTAAAATATTTTTAACGATAATCTGATAATCCAACATATACGTGTTCGTCGAACTCTTCTCTAAAACGGTGATGATAATGATGATGATGATGATGATGATGATGATGATGATGATGACGATGATGATGATGACAATGATGCTGATGATGATGATGATGATGATGATGATGATGATGATGACAATGATGCTGATGATGTCGACATTGCTGCTGCTGCTGTTGCTTCGGTGATGATGATATTGATGATAGCGAACGAAGATGACAACAACAACGATTATGATGATGATGATAATGATGATGTTGATGATGATGATGATGGATGATGATGATGGATGATGATGATAGTGATGTTTATGGCGATGATGACGATGTTGATGATGAAGATGATGTTGATGATGACGACGACGACGACGACGACGACGTCGAACACGATGTTTATCAGAAAGCCTAAACACAGACAATCAATCTACAATCGAAATTCATGATTTTTATTTTGTAGAATTTATTGCATATATATATATATATAATTTTGAAAATACATTAAAAAAAAAAAACAACAAAAATAGACCCAACAAAAACTAAACAAAAATCGAAAAAAGAAACAAGCAAGAAGAAGAAGAAGAAGAAGAAAAATCACAAAGTGTATTGTCGAACATATTTTATGTTGATCTGGTTAGCTTGAGGCAATTAGGCATGAAATGGTTGCTAGAATACAATGTTCTTTACTGTTTTTCTCCTCACATTCAATACTTCCCCTCGCTTACATTTTTTCGAACCTTTTTCTCTTTGTATATATTTACTGCCATTTTCTTTTTCCTTTTCCGCGTATTATAACACTGGCATCATTTTATGCATTTAAAGACTCCCATATTCTCTTTATTGTTGGTTTCATTCTAATGTGGCCGTTCTGTACTAGATTTACAAATGTAGACTTGCGGAAGAATGTCTTGCAGTGTTTAGTAACGGTTCTTTATCTTCTGCGTTCAAATACTGCCGAGATCGAGTTCGTTGATAAAATAAAGTACCGTTGGAATTGCGCCGAGGTCGACTTTACCTTTCATCCTTTTGGCGTCGATAAATTAAATACCTGTTGCGTACTAGGGTCGATAGAATCGATTGACTTCCTCCCCCAACATTTCGAGCCTTGTGCCGAGAATAGAAAATAAAATAAAGTACCGTTGGAATTGCGCCGAGGCCGACTTTACCTTTCATCCTTTTGGGGTCGATAAATTAAATACCTGTTGCGTACTAGGGTCGATAGAATCGATTGACTTCCTCCCCCAACATTTCGAACCTTGTGCCGAGAATAGAAAATAAAATAAAGTACCGTTGGAGAGGAGGTGCCATTTGTGCCGATTTGACCTACTATATGCATGCCCCTAAATTATGTGAAACCTTTTCACAGAGTTATAAATAGATGTCCGATTGTGAGGTCCGAAGTTCTCTGTAATGATAGGAACAGGATTAAAATATTTTGCGGATTTGCGTGATGCCTTTTTGAATATTTATAAATTAATCCGTCATTCCACTATGGATACATTTATTAAAATTTCTTTAATCTCAAAAAATAAATACCAGTAATTAGTTATACGTATTTATTTTTTTACAAATGTACGGGCTAGAGTCAATTTTGGCACAGAGTTGGCAAGTTCTTGGCGGAGGGGTTTGAGTCCATTACATCAACGCCGGTGCTCAGCTGGTACTTATTTTATCCAACCTGAAAAGACACAAGGTAAAGTCGACCTCGGAGGAAATTGAACTCAGAACGTAAAGACGGACGAAAAGCTGTTAAGCATTTTGCTCGGCATGCTAACGATTCTGCCACCCCAGTGCCTTCTATGGGTAAACCTATTAGATTCATATTTTGGTACAAGGCCAGCAATTTCAGCGGAGGAGTTAGGTCGATTACATCGACCTCCAGCGCTCAACTGATTATTATTATGTACGGACGAAATGCAGCTTATCGTTAGCCCGGCGTGCTAACAAGTCTTTTCTACTCTAGGCACAAGGCCTGAAATTTTTGGAGAGTGGGGGGCAGTCGATGAGATCAACTCCAGTACACAGCTAGTACTTAATTTATCGACCCCGAAAGGATGAAAGGCAAAGTCGAACTCGGCGGAAATTGAACTCGGAAAATCGACTTTGTCCTTTCGAGGTCGATAAAATAAGTAACAAAAATTGCTGGCCTTGTGTCAAAATTTGAAACCAGTATGTTGTTTGACTTAGTTTTGCAGTGTTTCTCGGTTTTCGCTGTCTCTGTGTATATCTTTGCATATATTACTGGTTTAAATTTGATATATTCTATCTTCTGTTGAGCGCTTTCAATAAATCTGTTTGCACGAAGAATTATTCTCGCTATAATTGCCAACTATTTACTGCCGTCATTACCATATACATACATACATACATATATATATATATATATATACATATATATATATATATATATATATATATATATATATATATATATACCTACATATAGACATACGTATGCTCGCACGCACGAACATATATATACATATACATCATGCATAGATATCTACATAAATGTTTGCGTGCCTATATGTGTACCAACTAATAGCGTGCTTACGAAGTCATTGCAAAATTATAAATTTAACATACCACAGCGAAAAATTGCTGAGGAAAATTGTAAGAACAAATTGGTAAAACCAATAAGAAAATATAAGAAATATAAAGAATCTTGTCCAGCGTTTGTTGCAATAAGCGAGATATTGGTTGTCTTAAATGTAATAAAGAGCCGTAAATAGAAAGACAATAGAAATTGTGAATGTCCTGCTGCAAATCAAATAAGCATAACACCGAACACACTTAAATTTTATTTACTCTTCCTTTAAGATCTGCTCGCATGAGTCACGATATATGAGGAATCATTCGTGATTTCGTATAGAATACATTATATTTCGTTGAAACATTCTTATTGTAAATCAATGCGAACAGAAATTCACAAAAGAATAATTTCTTACCTTTCAAAACACTTTACATTTGTTCCAAGTAGGGAAAGACTTGTCACAAACGTCATCAATCTCCGCCGCTCTTCATACCATACAAACGTAATTTTATTAGCTGTTTTTGTTTATTTGTTTAAGGGGATATTTTGTTTCAATAATTTTATATTTAAGGGGCTTTTTTGCCGACGAAAACCATCACTAGATATTTTTTTCTGATTCTATATATTTATCTTTCTTTTCAGAACAGAAGTAAATTCTATCGATAGCTTTTCTTTTACATATCTTCCTTCAGACATTTTCTCTTCTTATAGAATCAAGTAATATAAGAATGTAATTGACGCATTTGGAATCTGGTTAGAATCCAATATTTTTTAATAACCCATCATACACCATATTCCATTTTTTTCTTTTTCTCCTTAACTTGTCAAAACTAATTTTATATTCTTTTTATGCCCTCTTAACACTACATTCACGCACAACATAT
>NC_068995.1:4377309-4385316 GCF_001194135.2 Octopus bimaculoides | reverse complement strand
AGGAGAAGAAGAAGAGGTAGAAGAAGAAGAAGAAGAAGAAGAAGAAGAAAAAGAAGAAGAAGAAGAAGAAGAAGAAGACGAAGAAGAAGAAGAAGAGGGAGAAGACGAAGAAGAAGAAGAAAAAGAAGAGGCAGAAGAAGGAGGAGAAAAAGAAGAAGAAGAAGAAGAAGAAGAAGGAAGGATGATGATATTGATAAAAAAAATCAAGAACCACAACAATAACATAAACAACAGTGACACCATTAATGACAACAGGAAAAATACAACAAAAATATTACAAAGACGATGATGACGTAGAAGGAGGAGGAGGAAAATCTACAACAACAACAACAACTGCATGGAGATGAAATGGGGCAGCAATAATAACAACATCAACAACAAGAAAAACAGGTAGTCGAGGAAGATGAAGACCAACAACAAGAACTACAGGATGTAAGAGAAAAAGAATTTAGAGATGAAAGAACAAGTAAAAGAAAAATGAGAAAAAAGAAAAAAATTCAAGAAGTAAAGTAGAAATGGAGAAAAAAAGAAAAAAATGAATGAGGAGGAGCAGGAGGAGGAGCAGGAGGAGGAGAAGAAGGAGGAGATGAAATGGAAAAATCTGGAAGTCTCTCAGCAATTTTAACACCTAATTATGAAGAAAAACAGTAAATATTATTATTATTATTATTATTATTATTATTATTATTATTATTATTATCATTATTATCATTATCATTATTATTATTATTATTATTATTATTATTATTATTATTATTATTATTATTATTATTATTATCAATAATTATAATAATAATAATAGTGGTGAGAAAGGTG
Source organism: Octopus bimaculoides (assembly GCF_001194135.2). Lineage (NCBI taxonomy): Eukaryota > Metazoa > Mollusca > Cephalopoda > Octopoda > Octopodidae > Octopus > Octopus bimaculoides. Next base: position 4,384,500 of record NC_068995.1, on the reverse strand, counting down.
AAATAGTATACCAGATTATTAGTGAATGTAAGACACCTGCATTAAAAGAGTACAAGAGAAGCCAGGACAACTTTTCCAGATTGGTTCACTGGAATCTGTGTCATAAGTATAACGTGTAGAAGTGAAAAATGGTATGAGGAACAAGCGGAAAAGGTTTCCGAAAGCGAACAGTATAAGTAAGATCTTGTGGGACATATCCATCCATTGTGGTCATTTTATTGTGACTAGAAAGCCTAATATTATTGTCGTAGAGAAGAAGAACAAATCAATAATTGTGGATATTTCTTCACCATGGGTGCCACAGATGAATGAAAAGCAAAGGGAAAAAAAGTGGATAAATAACAGGAGCTGAAGTGGAAAATCGGGGAACTATGGACAATTTGGCACCTAGAAGTGGTGGTGATTGTGGTTGGTACACTACAAGCTGTTAGTAAAAGGTTGGATGCATGGCTTGAGAAGCTAGAAATTACCGGAATGGGGTCGTTGCAGAAAACAGCCTTGTTAAGAACAGCAAGGATTCTAAGGAACGTTCAAGAAGGAATGACCCAAAGGACTTTCGGCCATTGGATATGGCAGCTCTTTTGGTATAGTGTCGGTGTAACATCTGCCATAGCAAAAACAGCAATAATAATAATGCTTTCAACTGAAGGCACAAAACTTGAAGCTTTGGGGAAGGGGACTTGTCCATTGTTTCACTGGTTCTTAATTTATCGACCCAGAAAAGATGAAAGGTAAAGTCGACCACGGTGGAATTTGAACTCAGAACATAAAGATTGTTTCATGGGTACTTAATTTATCGAGCACGAAAGGATGAAAGGCAAAGTCGACTCGGGCGAAATTTGAACTTAGAACGTAAAGACGGACGAAATACCTGCCAGGCATTTTGCTCGGCGTGCTAAAGATTGTGTCAGCTCTCCGCCTTAATAATAATAATAATAATGATGATGATGATGATAATAATAATAATAATAATAATAATAATAATAATAATAATAATAATAATAATAATAATAATAATAATGATAATGATAATGATGATGATGATGATAATAATAATAATAATAATAATAATAATAATAATAATAATAATAATAATAATAATAATAATAATGATAATGATAATGATAATGATAATGATGATGATGATGCGCGTTTATGAGTGGGTAGGAATTTGTATTAATGTGTGTCTGAGTATATTTGCATGCGTATGTGCGCTTCTGTGTGTGTGTGCATCTATGTGTGTATGTGTGTGTTTGTGTGTTATCTCGATCGATATTTCACTGTTTAGGCATTCGGTTTTTCTCACAATACTTTCGTTGAAAGTTTGTGGGGGTAAAGACGAAACAAAAAAATAAATAAATGAATATTATTGCATGTGTTAGGGTCCCATTTTCTTGTTTTCAACAATCCACGCGCGCACGCACTCACATATTTATACATGTGTATATACATATGTATATATATGTATGTATATACATACATATATATATATGTTTATGCAACGCTAAGTTTTTCATAATTTTTTTTTACAAATTGCAGTTTGCTTCAACCATTAAGGCACATGCTAAAGAATTGGTATTTCTCTGAAGAGCACTTTTGCGCTTTTAATACCCGAATCTAACTGGCTTTTGAAGGAAAATTATGAATAAATTCTGGATATTCTACAAGTAAATAGCATCGAGTTCTTTTGAATTGTTGCAGTCGTTGCCTAACAATTAGGTTTACTAACTATACACACATACACGCACACAAATTCACAAATATACAGATATATGTATATGTTTAACGCAAACACAAGCAATTACATTGTGTATATTTGAATATATATATACACAAATGCCCGTGTATTTATTTCAACATACGAACACGTATATTACACGTCGGACAACAAGGAAACACACATGCACGCTTGCACATATACACTCCCTATAACTACCTACACATACATGCGCGCAACACATGCACGCACAGACAAACATGTATACATACACACACGTAAACATTTATATACGCATACATATCAACACAAATAATATGCATACATACATACGTACATACGTACATGCATACATACATATATACATACATACATACATACATACATATGTATATCATATATATGTATATATTATATATATATATTACTTATAAATATTATATATACATTATATATATGTATATATCCCACTCGTGTTAAGAAACTTTTAGAAAGGCGGTGCTCCAGCATGGCCACATTCAAAATGACTGAAACAAGTAAAAGAATAAAAGAGTATATATACATACATACATACATACATACATATGTAGATACCAACATACGAATGTCTATGCACACGCACACATAATCACATACAAACATTTCTACACACACATACCAACACACAAACAATTATGTACACTAATATATCAACACGAAAATGTATATACGCACCGGCACATGAACTGGAAATAATATGACAAAGATAGATTTGTTTTGTATTGTTTCGTTATAGTTTTGCTTCGCTCTGTTGTATTTTGTTTTATTGTTTGTCAAGAGAAGCTATTTTGTAACGCACATGAATGAACTGCTTCCTTGTGGTTGAAAATGGTATTTTTTTTTTCCGCTGCAAGTTAGAAGCAATGGCCTTTTATTTCTACTTTCATTATTCAGTGTCTTGGAATATTTGTCTGATCCATCATTACATCAATGAAATATAAAATAAAGCATTAATGGTATGGAAGATATATAGCAAAGTTCAAAAACAGCGAACACAAACACACAAAAATATAATTTACCATTGATAAGACTTTAGCAGTTAAGAACAAAAAAAAAAGAAAAGGATTCTGTTTGTTAAATAAGAAAACAAAAATCTACGAAAATACCCAGAAGAATGAAACAGTGGAAATGTATGGGTCCATATGTAGCATATTGCTCATTCAGTCTGTATGACATGTTACTATTGTCCCTTAGAAAAAAAAAACACTGACATCGTATTATATTTGACTGAAAGAAACTATATCGGGAGAAAGAGGAAACATAAGATTGTGAAGAAGGCGTGAAAATATATCGTAGGATGAGAGCTAGAATTAGTTATAGATTTTGAAGGAAAAAAAAAACAACAATGAAGATTTTCTTGTACAGCTTTGCTTTTGTGCAGGAAATACTTAATGTCAACTAAGTTTTACTTTTAATACAGGGTTATGGTAGCCTTGTTAAAACTTCTGTGTCTAGAGATCTTGTATCATTTACAAGACAACACACAAATAGCTCCGTAGCTCATTTACCTAGACGTCTTTACCAAACTCTCTCTGCATAGCCATGTTGGTTTAGCTCAGTTAACCTAGATGAGTTTGCCTATCTCAAGTTCATTAGCAATATTTGCCTACTTTAGTTTACCTTCTACCCATGCTTTCTTAGTTGACCTAGTTTAGTTTTCCTTCTCCAGTTTGCCATGTTTACCTAGATCCTTTACTAAGTCGGGTGTTCCTGGCCATTTGTGCTCAGGACAGTTTGCCAAGCCATTTTTAATAACTCAGTTTGTTCAGCCATTTTGCCCAGCTCAATTTGCCATGCCAAATATGAGTACATCCTTGTCCTTCGCTCAGTTTCCCTAGCTATATTTGCCTAGACTAGTTTGCTTAAATATGTTTGCCTAAGCTCAGTTTGCTGAGCTTTACTTGCCTGGCAATGTTTCCACCGCTCTCTTTTCCTAGCCCTGTTTGCGTAGACCACTTTGTTTCGCCACTTTTGGGAAGTTCAATTTACTCGGTTCACTTTGCCTAATCTACCTATGTCCACCTAGGCTATAAATATAACTAATTATGAACACGTCTGTGAGCAGATTCGTTCGACTAAAATTCTTCACGGTTTTGCCCCAGCATGGCCTCAGTCTATGACAGAAACACAGAAGAGATAAAAGATAAAGATGACGAAGTGGCTGCATTAATTTTCGTGTAAATTCCCAGATTGCATTTTAAAATATTTAATTTTATTTCTCTTCTTAATTATAACATAAATTACATTAATTACATTTCACTTTAAATGAACACTAATACCTGTCATTTAACTTCATTATAATTTTATAATTTGCTAATTAATTTACAATCAGTATTACTAAAATTAGATTGTCTATCATTCATATTTAAACCGGAGTAAAACTTACACACACACACACGCACATACATACATATATACAAATCCAAATGCATATTTGAAGGTACATATAATGCATTCCTCTCTCTCTCTCTCTCTCTCTCTCTCTCTCTCTCTCCACACGCACACGCACACACACATGTTATGCGTTAAGTCAGAGGTATAGTAACGTACTGGGCTGCACCGTCCTCCGTATTAAGTCTTTTATTCTATATTATATCCAATATCATCGGGTTCCATTTTGTTTTTAATCCTACTTTATATCCATCTTATCTCTTCATTTCAGACTGCTTTCTCCACCCCTTTCCTAGATTTACACACGATGTCTTCCAAATGTTTATTTATGTAATATTATATACATATATATATTTTTATATTTCCTTTGCATTTTCGTTTAATTTCTATTTTGCTAATTCTTTCTTTCATTTATCATTGATGTTACAACGAAGCAACCGATAATTCACTCGAGAGCCGCCATACTGTAAAGCGGAGTTAATAGTGTGTAAACTATAAACACTGTATTATGTTGGTGAGTGGAATCTTCACTCGACTGTAGCCATCTCCCATAAGTCTCTATTCATGTGCATACGCAAGCAATCAATATTCCTGTCGGAATTCAGACCCTCTTTTTCATTGCAATAATGTTTGCACTATATATTTATTTGAAAGTTGATGTTGGAAAGGGAACACAATGTAACTGGTAAGATCCTAAAGTAATCCCATTGTGAAAATTATTTCGATAATCTGGCAGCTAGTTCCTGTTGAAATTCTTGCATTCTCTTTTATTACATCTGGAATTCCAACATTCTAAAATATTATGAAAATATTTTATCTATCAGTACATGGACACATGCATAGGCACATATACACTTCCCTCTCCCAGCACTTATTATCTAGAATCTATTCTGTTACGGGCACGAGGCCTGAAAGCTTCGGAGAGGGACCGAGTCGATTATATCGATTCCACTTATCCACCGGTATCTTTTTATCGACATCGAAAGCTGAAGTCAATTTCAGCGGAATTAGTAGTAGCAGTAGTAGTCGTAGTCGTAGAAGGAGGCGTAGAAGGAGGGGGAGTAAGAGTAGCAGGTGTAGTAGTACTATGTAATAATATATGTGTGTGCATCTATGCACACACACACACACACACACACACACACATATCTATATATATATATATATATATACGAAAGAGAGTTGCTTGTATAAGTACCGCTCTATTTATATGTATGTACAAATATATATAGAAATATATATACATGGTGAAGTATATTTGCCACCTAAATGTGGCTGACCCTTAAGGGTTGATGCTACTGTAGATTGTAACTCCAGGAAGCCATCTCCTCCAGCTGGCTATTGACACACTTTCTGTGCCATGTGCGTGTGCACATATATATGTATATATATATACACATATAAATATGTGTATGTATGTATGTATGTCTTTGAGCTGCCGTTTAGAGAAAATAAAAGTTTGAAAATACCGAATTTAAAAAAAAATGTGCTCTATTACTCAGATGTTAGTATTTTAGAATGTTTATTGAGCTACAGTTTCTCGCCAAATACAAATTCATATCTCTCAGTAGCACAAAGTTTGTTTATTTTTATGACTAATATAGGATCTTATCAAGAGAATTCCTCAGTTTAAGTCACATTGGATGTTGATGGCATTTCATTGTCAAATCAGCATGGATAATCAGGTCTAACTGATTCTTGTTTGGATTGCAGAACAAGAAGGCATTTAAATTCTAAGACATAGGAGTGCCGGTGAACTATGCTTTGGTTAAGTTGTGATTTTTAACTGATGCCCGGTACACATTTTGTGATTGGCATTTGAATTTTACAGATAATTATCAGGATTAATGTCAGAGCAGCAGTTTATGTATCTGTTCGATGAAGATGGATACACATTAAACTGATTAGAAGCAACATAACCTGTGCCAAATAAGGTGTAGTGAAATATAATAAATTAATGTAATTCTTGTTAATTATTTCGCAGTAATTAATTCTTGTTCGTGGAAGTATTTCATTATCAGAATGGAATACAAAATTCTGTGACGTCGTGCACGGAGGATTATACCATGTGATTATTCTTTCTCTTTGACGGTATCTGGTTTTATTTTTGTCTTGTTTATCTACGATATTTTTTTTCTTGGAATCCACTCTGGAAGTGTACCTTATTATAAAGATTAGAAAAAGTCTCTGAAGATTTATAGTTTAGATGATAATACAAGGAATTTTAGCGAGATGTTAAGCCAAGATATTGATTTTAGGATTTAGGAAACCGAAGTAATCGGGCGTGGAATGAAAACGTTGCATTTGATATGATCGATTCTCATAATATATAGAACTGTTGAGTTTAAATAACATCTCAGAATTTGACTTTAGTAGTTTGTATCTATGCTTATTAGTAGTCTACAACCAATGAGAGAAAATACATAGAGTACTTCCAGTACTGTGCTTTTTGTTGCAAATGGAGTTACATAAATGTAGTTGCTTGAAGGACGCACCTAAAATTTGAACGTATTTCCCAATACAAATAATTTGCTATATCACATGCTTAGATAAATCGAGAAACAATGTAGAATTTCCATTGCTGCCTCGTTCTTTTTCAGGTATTATTCAGTGGCAAGTCATTTGCACTTCTGCAAAATCTCATAACTTTAATCTAAAACGTTCAGTGATTTCTCACTTTGATTTTTTTTAGTGTTTGGAGTTTATATGTAGCAAAGAATGATGTTATATTATTGGTCTACATATAAGTGGTTTACAAAATGTATCAGCAATGTAACAAGACAGATTCGATGGAAATGCTTATAGATATTTGATGGTTTCTATTTTTTCTAAATAGTATTAATTTATTTTGTTTTTTCACTGAGTTTTAAGAATCTGATTTAGTTTCGGAATAATTACATTTTCCTTCAGGTCTCTACCCATTGCATTTAAACGTCGAGTATCTTTATATCTGTCTTTCTCTCGTTATATATGTGCGTATGTATGTGTGTGAGTGTATACATGTTAAAGATATATATATATATATATATATATATATATATATA
>NC_068995.1:4372031-4376834 GCF_001194135.2 Octopus bimaculoides | reverse complement strand
TATATATATATATATGTATGTATGTATGTATGTATGAGTGTATTCATATTCATATGAACAGAATCCGTTATAGTCTATAGATTTAATTTGCTTCAAATATCAAAATATATCCTGTGTCGTTCTCCATAATGTTGTATGAATTCACGTAGGGATTAAAGACCAGGCACGTTGTCATCTTCATTGTCATTTGAACAGCCAATGTTGATGGACGAAATTAATTCCTGTCAAACATTTTATTTTGCTAATCTTCTCTTTCTGCCAATTTAAGTTTTCAGATATTTCCTTCAATACTTTTATTGATTTCACTCATCGAAGTACCATCAGAACAAAATGGGGCACCACCTTCGAGATTGTTTCATATATATATATATATAATATCACCTCTATTTCTTTCTCAATCATCATGATCTCGGAGGACGTCGGAAATTAATATGAGAAAGAAGCGAGACGCATCGAAATAGCAAACATATCGTTGACGTACAGACATTTTTCAATATTTCTGCTAACACACGCGCATATATATCTATAAATTTAGATACTGCATACGTGTGATAAATAATGTATTAAAGTTTTAATAGCTATTGTAACTGTTGTTAAATGTGGCGGATGTACTTTTATAGGATTGCGACATAAAAGATTTATTTTTAAATAATATTAGTTGAAATAAGAAAATAACAAACTGCCAATCATGAAACATTAGAAGTCCAATAATTAATTAGTTTAAATGTATCAGTAATTGAAATGAGTATAAACTTCAATTTGACATTGAATTCTTCCCAATGTTATGAAATCGTTAAACACGATCCGAAGACTGCCAAGAAATATATCACAGAAGACAACAGCCTAGAAATCTTGGTGCGTACGGCCTCCCAGTAAAACCTGTGCTCGAGGTAATGCATACAATTCACCGCTGGGGGCCGTTCGAGATCGTAGAGTTACGTGAGTGATATTGACCGTTTGTATATCCTGGATACACTGCAGTTCATAATCGCTGGCATGTCCATGCAGAAATGATGTGACAACGAACGCAGAATAAAATTTATCAGCATCTTCAACAAGTTGAGTAATAAAATAATGTTTGGATGTATGGGAACTGTTATTAAATGGCATATTCAAGTTTATTTCATACAAACGTAAACTATGCAGTAATCCTCAAGAAAGTCTCACGTATATTAATACTGATTTTAAAACCAGGCTAGAAATTTGGGTCTTATTGGGTCAATTGTCAATAAAGTTTTATACTACATAGTTGCACTCTTTTACAACTAGGCACTAGTATCTAACCAGAAAGGATAACAAAACATGTAGCCCTAACCACAGCTGTCATAAGCAGGAAAGTATTATTTGGTTCAATGTCTAGTTCTCATTTAATTGAACTATATTCTAAATTTCATTCACCTTGCTCAATAAAATTTTCCATATCAACCACTACGTAATAAACAATTAACCAAAGATTAAGTCTTCGTCGTAAAAATTAATGGAGTAAAACAATTTATTACAAGAAGCTCAAGTGAAACACAAGAAGCGAATATTTTTCATGCAGATTTAAAGACTCTTGTCGTCTGAACAAGGAATGTTATTGTGAAATAATTACGTTTGAGTAGGAGTTACATTTTCAAAACAAAATTTAAAGGGTGGAACATAAGATTTGATGGTTTAGAAGAGGGTCAAATAATCAACATTATTTCAATGATAAATATTCCTCCGCAGAAACACTGACAAAACTATGAAGCATTAAAAATCTATTGACTATTTAATGAGAGATCAGAGATTTATAAGAAATACTGACATTTCCGGAAATGTCTTTTGGCAAACTGAAAGTGTACACTAGCAACTAATTGGGACAACATAGACCGAAACACAGCATGAAAACATGTAACTGATCTGTTATTTACCAATTCTTTATCGTAGTTTATTTATATTTGTTGAAAGATATCTCAGGATTAAATTTGCTACACAGGTTTTGGAGACCACGAAGAGTGCAGCGGCATTAACCCTTCTTACAAACATAAACGGGTAAAACAAAAAGTGTATACGTACCGGTACATCATATATATGTATGTGTATGAATACTATTGTTGGTACCTGCATATGTTCATATCCATCTATCTATCTATCTATCTATCTATCTATCTATCTATCTATCTATCTATCTGTCTATAGAATACACACACACACGCACATATACACATGGATATATACATATATACATACATACATATACAAACGCACACACACACACACACACACACACACACACACACACACACACATATATATATATATATATGTATGTATGTATGTATGTATGTATGTATGTATGTATGTATATATACACACATACTTCGCTAAGCTCTCATTCATATGCAAGTTTGACCCGGATTAGTGTGTAGTATGCTTCGCAATTTGCCTTAGGCCTATATGCATACATATGTTTTTCTATGTATGCGTATGCATACACACATACACACACACGCACATATACATATGCGTATATATATATATATATATATATATATATATATATATATATATATATATATATATGCGTATGCGTATATGAATACATATGTAAATGTACATTTATATGTATACATATATTTGATATAAATGTGTGAGTGTATGCCTGTGTGCTAGTGTTTGTGTGTGTGTGTAATTGTGTGCGTGTGCAGCGCAATAATTATTCGCAGATATACCATCTGGTGAATGCCCGTTTGACTATAATCGTCAATTAATGGCAAAGTAGTCAAATTTAGGAATGAGATATACACATGTGTATATGTGCATTCACACATACACAAATAGACGTATACATGCACATCCAAATCTATATACATACATACATATATATATATATATATATATATATATATATATATATATGTACATGTGTAGCTAATTATGGTGCGTGTGTCTATGGTCTTTATTGAGTAAAATATAATGGTTTAAGAAAATATTCAATATTCTTCGCCGCTCTTCTATAAGATTTGCTTCAGGCATGCTAATTATACATTTCCCGCACCGATTTCATTAGATGAGGATTTCATTTCATATTCATGAGTGACATTTTATCGATGTATATATATTGATAAGAACGGCACATTAACAAATGCAATTGAATAGGCTCTTTCATATTATTCCGATCTTAGCTGGAGTAAAATATAATTAATCATAACTTCGCAAGACCTCATATATTAAGTTTGATAGTTATTTTTGGTAAACAATCTACGGGTTTATCTATTTACAATACCTGTCCTTTTATTGAACTTCACTCTATTAGATCCTGTTTACTTGTTATTCCGTTCAACTAATATAGCTTTACGGATTGATATTGATGTGTTAAATTGGAAGTCAATATATTTTAAGTCCTGCAGCTATTTTCTCTATTCATACAGCCTAAATTTCCTTCCTGTCTCATCTTTCGATATTAATACCTCTTTTGTAGCTTTTACAGAGTATTGTCATCGAGAATTTATGCGACAAAAGAAATAACAAAACTGTGTCATTAATTTAGATTTGCTTCTGTTTATGTTTTATTTTTTCTTTCTCTCTTTTTTTTTTTGTCATCTGATTCAAAAAAAGGCAACACAGCACGCATGGTCTTTTCAAGGACTGCCGAAACAAAGTTGGACAAAAGATAACGTTTACGCCTTTGTTTCATGTTCTTTAGCTTCAGGTCAAATCTGTTCAAGTAGATTGAGAATCAAAGCCGTTCCCGCCATAGCCATCTTGTGATTTAAAAATACTCATCTAATGTTTACTAATCTAGATTAAAAATCAGTTTTGTATCACTTGAAGGTGATTTGTATATTAAGCAGGTGAAGGTGCATGGTTAAGAAACTTGGCACTCAGCCGTATCGTCATGGGTTCAGGTCCACCAGTACACGGCATCTTAGGCAAGGATCTTCTATGACAACCTCGGGCATTGTGAGTAGGATTTGGTAGAGAGAAACTGAAAGAAACCCGTTGTATACGCACACACACATACACACACATACAAAGCAAATAAGTAACAAAGATGTCCGGGTATCAGTGCATTACGGCTGTTTGAAGCGGCACCGTTTAATCGATCAATGAAAACATTACGTCAGTTTGAAATAAACCGCTCTCCTCGGAATGCAGACGACAGTTTGGATTTCCAGCATACCGGATACACCGTTATACTTGTTTTAGCAAATTTTTCATTAGTACTAGAAACTAAACACTAATTACACTGTTTCTTTTTGCTATTTTTGTGGTAAAGAGAACCGATGTAATTATTTTAGTACTGATGAAGAATTTGCTAAAACAGTTACAACAGTATATCCTGTATGTTGGAAATCTATACGGTCGTCTGCATTCCGTGGAGAGCAGTTTATTTCAAATTGATGTAATGTTTTTATTGATCAATTATCACCACAACAAATACAGGCTTCATATTTTGGCACTGGGCCAGCAGTTTCTAGGAAATGGGTAAGACGATTACATCGACCCCAGTACTCAATTGGTACTTATTTTATCAACCCCGAAAGGATGAAATATAAGGATGACCTCGGCGGAGTTTGAACACAGAACGTAAAGACGCATGAAAATACTTTTCTACCCTAGGCACATGGTCCAAAACCTTTTGGGGAGGGGCCAGTCGATTAGACCGACACCAGTACGCAACTGGTACTTAATTTAACGAACCCGAAGTGATGACAGGCGAATTCGACCTCGGCGGAATTTGAACATAGAACGTAAGGACGGACGAAAATAGGGCCAGCCATTTTGCCCGGCGTGTTAACACGTTCTGCCAGCTCTTTGCCTACACATCAACAAATC
>NC_068995.1:4366904-4371867 GCF_001194135.2 Octopus bimaculoides | reverse complement strand
TGCCCGGCGTGTTAACACGTTCTGCCAGCTCTTTGCCTACACATCAACAAATCTTAACACCAATACGACTAAAGCGACAACCACTAACACTGCAATACTACCTCCAAAACCGTACATACAGACACTACTTTGACCACAACCACAACCACCAGTAACACTACCAGCAAGAACCATAACAACCGCAATGATAAATATTAACCATCACTTCGTCCAGAATCACAAACACTAACACTTGTACATCTGCCACCACAACCACAATCGTTACTACAACTCTGACCACAATCACCACCCACTAAAACCATAAAAAAAGGCCCCCGTAGTAACAACCATTAACATCACTCCGATCACAAAGATCAGCACCAGTCCCAGCGCCAAGACAATCTCTATATACAATGGGCGACATCTTGTGGTACAAATTATCTGCCGTGATTGAAGCCTTTCAACAAAACGGACATATTTTCTCTAATAAATACTGTTTACTTTCCATTACATTGCTCCAGTCGCTGAACACATAACTAATATCATCTATTGCAATAGTTTGGTGTTTATTGAACACCTCATACTGAATATCACAATACAAATATTCATCGTTTTCTTTTTATTTATTACTAATAGTCTAATAAATATCTCTCTTTTGAATCGAACCTTACTGACTCTGCCTGTTGCATCTGCTGTTATTCATTAAAGCAGGCGCTCAAACCAAGGTTGACAATACAGGTATCTCGATGGATAAATATATTCATACACGCGCACACACACACTTTCACCCCCACCCCCATGCAAACACACAAATATATAGATATCCATATGTGTTCTGTCCGTCTCTCTAATATATATATATATATATATATATATATATATATATATATATATATATATATATATACATATATATATTATATATATATGTATATATACATAAATGTACATATACATACATATGTATATATATGTATATATATATACATATAGTCATATGCCTAAGCATATACATCTGTATGCGTTTGTATATGCCATATCTATACATACACATATATCTTTATACATTTATATATGTATGCGTTTGTATACCTGCCTACGTGTGTGGAATGCTTGCATATGTTTGTATATGCATGTGTGTGCATATATTTGTAGCTGCTTATATGCATATTATGCAATTATAAATATAACCAAATATACAAGTATGTGTATGCATGTATTTGTGTGTGTATTTCGTTGAACAATAAAGCAGAAATATTATTTTCCTACAATAAACAATCATTGAAATGGTATTTTATAAAGTCCATGTGACAGGATACGTTGAGCAGATGTCAATGATTCTGTGTTGATTCAAATCGTGGGAATTCAACTGTTTATCCAACCTTTTTATTGGCTCCGTTTGCCATGGAACAATGTGTGTGTGTATATGTATGTATGTATGTATATACATATACATATATATATATATACATACATGCATACATATACATATATATTTATATATATATATATATATATATATATATATATATATATATATATATATATATATATATATATATATATAATATCTGTATCTATATATGTATATATAGATATATATATGTGTGTATATATGTGTATATTTATATGGTGTGTACATATATGTATGCACATATATGTATGTACAGACATGCATACATATACACAGTCATATATATATATAATTAAATACATGTGTTCATGCTAACACATACGTATATATATGTGTTTGTATGTGTGTACATACATACATGCATGCATACATGCATACATGCATATATACATGCATATATACATGCGTACATACATACATACAGAAATACATACATATATGTATGTATCCACTGCCTCTAGCCGTAACCTTATCACCATCACATTATACCATGGAATGTCTAAATGGAATCAGAAAAGAGAATACTGTTCGAAGTAAAAAACATCATACAATCCCAGTAAAAAATATTCTCATATTATCCGTTTCTTTTAACTATGGAAAGAATTTTCTGCTTTTTGTATTTTTTTTTTCTTGCATTCAAAATTAGCAGACTTTTTGGCAGAATCTGAGCCTGCGAGAAATTACAAATCTCCCTAAAATCTTAGCCTACACTCTTTAGAAAATTAAGACAGGAGCAATTAAATCTGGTCTGATGTTCAGGCTACATCATGATTTTTGTGTCGCATCGATGCTCAAGTGTTACAAATCTATATTAACATATATAGAACTATCACTGCTACAATCGTTTAATATCCTGCTGCTTGACACTCTTGATACAAAAAAATGACTCAGCTCTCATTAAACTCTTTTCACTGGCCGCTACATATTTGAGTCTCTTTCTTTATAAAGCTAAGAGCATCGTTTATCAGACAGATAAACTCTTCGGTTGTCGGGAATGGCACCGACCAAAATCTATACAAACTGGTTACGACGATTACACACGCGGAATGCATCATACAGAAATATTGAAGAAGAGACTATGAAACACAAAGCTATTTCTGGGTGTTAAAAGAGAATTGCGTATCGTACGAGATCAGCTGGAAAAGGGCCTAATATTCCAAATTATGTATATATTAAACGCTGCTTAGAAATACAAATTCTGCATTGTAGAAAAGAGCATAATTCTAAAGAAATCGCGGAAACCATGATTTTACCCAAACGATAAGGCATGTCTTTCACTACTTGCATTCACAAAAGAAAGTTTATACATATACACTGGACACACATTAAGCCCTTTTTGACTCAGGGAAAACGGTTTATCTTGTAAATTTTGAGTGGAATATATTTTCAAAATATCGCAGGTTAATCATCTTTTTGCAGCCCTTATTCATTTTATTGCAACCCCTATTTGTTCCATGTACTTCTCAAGATTCTTACTCACTGTTCCCAGGATTCCGACAATTATAGGTACTATTACCACCTTTTTCAGCGACCACAACGGATTAACCTCTTCACCCTCTTCCTCCTCCTCCTCACCACCATCATCATCATCATCATCATCATCATCATCATTATTATTATTATTATTATTATTATTATTATTATTATTATTATTATTATTACTACTACTACTACTACTACTACTACTACTACTACTACTACTATCATTAAGACGAGTTCCAATGTTGCCGAGGACGAACGTTTGCCTCTCATTCTCATCAGCACCATCATCATCATCATGATCATGAGTCGTTGTAGTGGTGTTGGCAAGAGAAACAGTATGGATCAGTCGATAATTCACATTGCTAATCACGTGCACACGTCAATAACCTGCAGCTCATCAACCGAAAGATGGAACATCCCTCAGGTTAATAAGGTAATTTTTGAAGCAGCCATTCTACATAGGAAGCATTGTCTATGATTTCTACGCACACTTATACGCACAAACATTCACACATATATATACACATATATACATACATCATACACGCAGGTTCACACATGCACTGCACATGCACGCACATGTGATGTGTGTATTTCTACACACACATAAACGCACACACACATTGAGAAACACATACATACACACAAACATACACACACATGTATATATATAAACATATACATATATATACACACAGCTATATACACGCATATATACATTCACACACACACACACGCATATATATATATATATATATATATATATATATATATATATGTAAATACACACGCACACATATATATAAATATATACTATGTATATCCAGTTATATACACATATATATATATACATACACACACACACGTATATATATATACATACATACACATATTTAAATACACACACAAGCACATACATATTCACAGACACATATGAGTGTATGTACGTATATGTAATTATGTGTATATATATGTGAATGTGGGCATGTATCCTTAGGGATAAGTGTGGATGTGTGTGCGCGTGTGTGTTGTGTGTGAGTGTGTGTGTGAGCACATGTTCGTATGAAGACGCATTAAACTACAACAAAGAGACAATGTGACTACGCGAAAGAGAAGACAATGCCTTAGAAAGTTGACACAAATGCTATTACAGAGGTACTTTGTCATGTCGCAGATATCACTCACAGAACTGAGAGAGTGACCAGTTTCTCGATGCTTTATTCCGCTGCAGCTGACAATGGTAAGTGGAATAGCTTCAGATCAAACAGTCCCAGAGGAGGATGAGGGAACATCTGTTGTCAAATAGCTGTACAAGATATGGTGTCGGAATTACAAGAGTATCAGACACTGGCATTGATGATTATAGTGCCATTGGTGGTAAAGAGGGTGGTATAATAGTGATGATAATGATGATGATGATGATGATGATGATGCGGAGGAGGGTGAGGATGAGGACATGGAATATTACGGCAAAGATGATGATAATACTGCTGATGCTGCTCTTGTAGATGACGAGGATGGGGATGATAATGTTGATGATGATGAGACTGCCGATAATGATGACAAAGATGACAGCGAAGGGGAACACGAGAGACGTGACGACGACGACGATTATTATGATGATGATGATGAACAGAAAGAGGAGAAGGAGGAGGAGGAGGAGAAAGAGGAGTGTAAAGTCAATGATGACGATGGTGATGACGGCGAAAATGGTTGTTGTGTTACATGTGATGGCCAGTTGGATGACCTCGATTGTAATATTGATAAATATGGCGATAACGATTTAGGCGTTTCCTGAATAATGGCGAAGATTCTATTTTCCGATTAGGGTATTAGCTGACAGCTTAAAGAGGCGGGGTTTTCACCTCAACCCCTGCAATACTATATATACATACATACATACATACATACATACAGACATACATTCATACATGCATACATGCATACATGTGTATACATATTCAATGTATACACATATCTATCTATCTATCTATTTATCTATCTATCTATCTATCTATCTATCTATCTATATATATATATATATATATATACATACATATATATATATATTCATATACATACATATAC
>NC_068995.1:4359862-4363084 GCF_001194135.2 Octopus bimaculoides | reverse complement strand
AAGAAGAAGAAGAAGAAGAAGAAGAAGAAGAAGAAGAAGAAGAAGAAGAAGAAGAAGAAGAAGAAGAAGAAGAAGAAAAAAGAAGAAGAAGAAGTAGAAGGGAGCATAGAACGTTGAAGCTAGATGATGAGGCTGAAGAGGAAAAAGAAGAAAAAGAAGAAAAATAAAAAAAAAGAAAAGAAACAAAGAAACAGCGAAAGAAATGGAAGAAACAGTAAAAAAAGGAAGATATTGAAGTCGAATCACAAATGAAGAAGAGAATATCCATAGAAGAAGAATATGAAGAAGAAATCGGAGTGTTAAGTTTAAAATTTATTAGTTCATTAATGCCATCTTTAATATTGCTGGGTGAATCAGCTAAGTTTTATGGGGTGTTTATCTAACTTTGTTACGATATCACGCATTTCATTACTCTTCTGGTAGTTGGCCATTTTGCTTTGATAATCTCCGATGTTTCTGTTACACTTCACACGAACGTTTTATGATTGTGAACTCTAATCTCTCTAACACTTGAATTTATGTTACGTTTGGATTTTGCTTTGTTTTATGTATAAGATCGTATCAAAGGTCGTATAGTGAAAACAGTTCATTGTATAAGTACGTACTTCCAGCTCCGATTTCACGACTGGGTATTTTGAGGTAAAGGATAAAGAACCCTATTCGGTCACGAATGACCCTGGTATTGCACCAAGAAAATTCTTCTCCGAGGTACAAGTCCATGCATAACATTCTCCCCACTCGACGCCACTGATGTCATTCCAAGGAAAAGGCGAAGGCCGATACAGCTTGGCACTAGTGACATCGCGACTCATTTCTAAAATGGGTGTGAACTGGAGCAACGCTGACTGAAGTGTCTTGCTCAAGAACATAACGAAGAGTCTAGTCGGGGAATCGAACTGACAATCTTACGATTGTAAGCCTGACGCTCTAAACATTGAGCCATATTCTGTCACATTCTCTGGGTGGCGCGATAGCTTCTGATAGATGGAACGTGGCATAGACGGAACATTTGATAGACGGAACTTTCCAGAACTTTACCCTACGATACACTACCCCCACCACACACATCTCTATGTGTACATGTCTGTCAGTGCACAGGTTTGTGTGTGTGATGTATGTGCTCTACTACTACTACTACTACTACTACTACTAATAATAATAATAATAATAATAATAATAATAATAATAATAATCATTTCTACTATAGGCAAAAGGCATGAGAATTTGGGGAGGGGAGTAGTCGAGTAGTCGATAAAGTGAATACCAGGTTTAAAAAAAAAGTACTGGTGACGATTCACTTGATTGAAGATTCTTCGAAGCTGTGTCCCAGTATGGGCGCAGCTGAATGACTGAACCAATGAAAAGACACCTGTAATTTTTATGGGAGGATGTATATCAATATAGTTTCAAATTTTGCGAAAAGGGCAGTAGTTTTGGGGAGGGGATGAGTCGATAACATCGGGCCCAGTACTCAACTGGTACCTTTTTTTATCGACCTCGAAAGGAGGAAAAGCAAAGTCGACCTTGGCGGAATTTGAACTCAGAATGACGGACAAAATGCCGTGAAGCATTTTGCCCAGAGTGCTAACGATTCTGCCAGCTCGCCGTCCTTTGGTAATATTGCCAACATCTAAGCGATAAAATACTACTGTCTCGCTTTCTATGACTCATATGGCTGGTTCCATGATTTCCATGGAATATAATTGATCGGGATCACCCATACTATTGTTGAATATGACATCGGTCCATCACAGGATTGAAGCAACGTAAAATGAATTTTCTGGTACAGAGTATAGGACACTGCCCGGTTTGGGAATCGAAACCACGATGTTTGTGGTCGTGAATTTAACAACACTCTAACCAATAGGTCACACGTCTTTACAGGGTGCAGCAAACTCTCTCTCATTCGCCATTAAACATTTCAACAGTAAAGGTGCAGTGTTCAACAATCGAAACTGAAAGAAAACTGACCATTCCCCTCCCCGCATCCTCAAAATGGCAAGGCACCAGATACACGAAGACATCACTAGCACCTTCCTAACATCATTAGCACCTTCCTAACATCATTAGCACCTTCCTAACATCATTAGCACCTTCCTAACATCATTAGCACCTTCCTAACATCATTAGAGTCAGAATGCAGTAGAAAACGATGATTGTGAATCGTAATGTAAATCTCGGAGATTGAGTTTTTGCAAGCGTAGTATAAAATATTCTACTCATCAATTATGTTTCAAGTTTTTGCACTTCCTTTTCATCATTCTTATCCTAACGTCTTCAGGTGACATATTCTGATAGCTATAAATATATCTTGATCATTTAACGTTTTCCTTCTTTACAGTCGCAACGTTCCAATGCCATATACAACGTTTAGCAAATTCCTGCAGGATAAATTTACGTGTCAAATCTTTGGTTATATCAGTAATGGCAGCCATATTAATATTTTTTTCATTCTGAAGGGCGCAGTGGACTTCCTGACTTAGCTGTTAGTTAGTGCGATATCTACTGCCTCTGATTTTTGATATTTTTTCCGTTCTTATTGAAAACGAGGGAAAACATAATTTCCCTTACATGGTGTTACATACTTTCTATTCTGCCACACACAGCGTTTTACTCTTCCTAAGTTACATACGAGATGTCAAGTTGCATAAGTACAACGTATATCAAACTAAACTCAAAACAGCCTGTTTCGAAACAAGGTGTGCTAAACATCACAATATGGCAATCATAACGATTAGAGAACAAGAGGAATATTTATGTATATTTTGAATAGTTTGAAAAGTGCTAAGGCACGAAACTATTGCCCCTTGAGTCACTCAGTTGCTTTTCTCCTAAATATTGTCATACCGATGCTGGTATGTTTACGCCTCCGTAACATAGCTGTTCAGCAAAACATACTGATGGAATAAGGATTAGGTTTACAAAGAATAAGTTGTGGGGTGCTCCAGCATGGCCGCAGTCAAATGACTGAAACAAGTTAAAGGCTTCTTTGAGTTTCCGTCAACAAAATCTATTCACAAGACTATGGTTTGCCCTACGCTTACAGTAGAAAATACTTGACAAAGGAGGTATGCAGTCGGATTGAACTCAGAACAATGTGGTTGGGAAGCAGACTTCTTACCACACAGCCACTCCTAAATCTCTCTCTTTCTCTCTCTCTCTCTCTCTCTCTCTCTCTCTCTCTCTCTCTCTATATATATATATATATATATATATATATAT
>NC_068995.1:4356052-4358552 GCF_001194135.2 Octopus bimaculoides | reverse complement strand
TAGAAATATTCTATTAAAACATCTATAGATAATCTCTAGCAATAGTCACTCCTCGGGTTCAGAACGTACTTCTGACATTTCTGTTTGTTCTTGTTTTTGTTATTTGTTTTATTATGCTGTTTTGTTTTTTGGTTCCTTAACATTCCCAAGTTTGACATTTATAGGTGCTTGTCAGGAAAATAATTTTTTCTTCGCGTACATTTCGTCGTGTATATTGGTATACGTGTGTAATATGAAGGTGTTGAGTTAGGATACGGTGGTACACATACGTAGAAATGCACACACACACGCACACACACACACACACACACACACACACACGCACTCTCGCACGCACACAGAGACTCACGCATATGTATATATATAAACTTACTTGGTAATGGATACGTGGCGTTCAATCAACTGATAATATAAATAATATATATATATATATACATACATATATATATATACCTATGCATATACGGGTACAGGACGTCACCAACATTAAACAACATGAAACACGAAAACAAATGAGTTCAATACGCAAACAACGAGAGAAACGAATGGAAAACAGACGCCGGCTGCCTATCTACTCCTCATTTCGAGCATTGAATGACAATATGGAATCGAAGTGCCCGCAGAAGCTTACGACGGCTTGGTCAATTTGGGTCGGGAAATCTTACGTTCACAGGTCTTCCTTCGATCTGGATGACCAAGTTCTTTCAATATTGAGTTCCTGAAAATCGTAGCTGCTGAAAATTCAAAGCAGATTCCACAAGAATTAGCAAAGCAGTTCAATTCAATTTTCTCTTCGAACATAAAACACCTTCAAGAACGTGTAAATGTGTCTGAACTTGGTCAGTAGGGCCGTCATCATATGCTCAGTTTATGCACAGACATTGCTTTTGTTCGTCATTGAAAAGCAGACTTGCTACCGAACTTTTTCATGATAGAATCATAAGTGACGTAAAAGAAACAAAAACAAAAAACAGTTTGTTCTCTATAATCATATCCAACGAAAACAACAATGATAAATGAGTATCCAGCCCCAAACCAGGACTACACTGAAAAAATTTATGCTCTGTGTTTGGTTGGATACGAAAGGTGTCGTCTCTCATGAAAAGCTTAAACGAAACGAAACAGCTTACGCAGAGAAATATTGTTGAAGCATTGTGCAAACATTTGCTGAAAAAGCACCCGTAATTTGTCAATAGTAGAAGGAGTGTTGCTCTAACACGATATTACAAAATTGCATATTGTTCAAGTCACTGAGGAATATATCAATGTCACTACATACGGAAGTTTAGCATCCTCGTGCTTACTCTACTGCCCTTCCTCCGTCTCTCTATCATCATTTCAGATCATTGCAACATTATTTAGAGGTAAAACTGTTTATAAATTGTGAAGCTGTTAAAAATGAAATTGAGTGGTTCTTTGCGTCGAAACCTGAAGAATTTTACGCCAGAGAAATCAACAATTTACCAAATAGATGCGATAATCTAATCAAAAATTAATGGAGATATTATCTTGAATAAATATAACGATTGAGACCAAAGAACCATCTTGAAGTGCAGCATGACTTCCTTTCCTATTTGATATATGTACTTGTTTTACGTCTCTCTCTCTCTCTCTCTCTCTCTCTCTCTCTCTCTCTCTCTCTCTCTCTCTCTCTCTCTCTGTCTATCCGGCTGTCTGTTTGTCTATCTATCCGTGCCTCTCTCTTCTCTCACTATTTCCTTTCACTGTCTCTATATACCTATCTATCTGCCTGTCAGTCTATCTGTCTACCTGCCTGTCTTACTTTCTGTCAGTCTGTTTATCATCCTACCGAGTACTGGATGGTGTCAAAGTGATAAATCCCTTCCAGTTTATCATCCATTCTTTTCTTTTGCCTCTATCATCCTCTCCGCCTCATCCCTCTCCTCATTATAACCAGCTCTATCCAAGCGCCCTACCAGTTGTGTTTGTGATTTAGGCAGCAGATCAGCGACTGCGAATGAAGAGTGCAAAATGACACCATCAGCTCTGGTACACGTTACAAAGACTTTAAAGTAGTAGCAGTTTTGTCAAGAACCTCTGCCCCTACACCGCCTTCATTTACAATGAGTTGTCTAACACCTCGATATTATCACCTTCGACATAACGCTGTATATTCCAGTCAGGTTGATCCTCACAACAGTTTCAGTATCTTTCGTAATGTATCTTAAAGGATTATTCCTTTGTGAGAGAAATCTCAAAATCTTTTATGAATAAATAACAAAAAAGCAAAATATATTGGGAATGTCATACAGTGACCTTTCCATCAGCGGAATCCGCCATATCTTATTTTGGAGATTATAAAACAAGAAACTATGGAGAAAGAAAAGAACAACGATTCCGTTTGGATTCATCATCAGCGTCGATACTACTATTATTACTATTATTATTATTATTATGATGATGATGATGATGATGATGACCAGAATAAATATGTATGCATTTGTTTGGCTTAAGCCATTAGGATATATATATATATATA
>NC_068995.1:4353575-4355490 GCF_001194135.2 Octopus bimaculoides | reverse complement strand
TATATATATATATATATATATATATTGCTACATTATATTACATATCTTTGTGTATGCATGTATTACTGAAAATGGTATGCACATAGATATGTACACACAGTCGTAGTCATGTCAAAACACATGCATTCGTATATGTACATACATGTGTGTATGATGTATGTATATATGTATATATAAATACATGCATATATATACATGTGTGCGTTTGTGTGTGTGTATACAGATGTGTATATATGTGTATATATACATAATGCATATGTATATATTTGTATGTGTTTGTGTGTCCGTATATATTTATGTGTATATTTATATATATATATATATAAATGTGTCTGCGTTTGTATACGCAATACATTATGAAAACGCATTGTTGCCGACAATAAATCACCTACGTCAAAACTTACGCCCAGAATACACACAGCAACACAAACCTAAACATATGCCTGCATTTACATACACACAAACACACACACATAAACACACACTCACAAACACAAATGTAAATTGAGCGAAATGCATAATTTCAAATATATGCATCAAATATATAAACATTCATTCGGTTGTGAATTCAAATATGATCCTCCCAAAATGGCCGCTACATCGTAACCTATAACTGTTTTTTTTTTCTCGCTCTTTGTAAACAAATTGTGAAAATAGATGCATGGCGATGTTTTGGGAGATCTTTTTCAAAGCATCTTTTATGGTATTTTCTATAAACTGTCATTCTCATACAAATAAAATCTGGGTTTTTTTTCCATCTTTCTTGCGAATTAGCATTATCATTATTTGAGATGCTTATGTGAAGATAACTCTTGTGTACTTGATGACAGTCTTCTCTCTTTTCTTCTTTCTTTCATTTTTTTTGCAGTATATTTTCCATAATAATAATAATAATAATAATAATAATAATAATAATAGTAATAATAATAACAACAACAAAAACAACAAAACAATAACAACAACAACTACTACTACTACTACTACTAATAGTGCCATTATCATCATTATTTTTTATTAAGGCGGCGGGCTTGGCAGACTCGTTAGCACGCCGGGCGAATTGCTTAGCGGTATTTCGCCCGACGCTACGTTCTGAGTTCAAATTCAGCCTGGGTGGACGTTGTCTTTCATCTTTTCGGAGTCGATGAATTAAGTGCCTGTAATGCACTGGGATCAATGTAATCAACTAGCCCCCTTCTTCAAAATTTCGGGCCTTGTGCCTATAGAAAAAAGGATTCTTCTTCTTCTTCTTCTTCTTCTTCTTCAGTGGGACTGAACCCGGAACCATGTGGTTGGGAAGTAAGCTACATACCACACAGCCACTCCCGCGCCTAATAATAATATTATTAATAATAATAATAATAATAATAATTATTATTATTATTATTATTATTATTTTCTGTCATCATAAAACTTTAAATGTTTAAAAGTTATATTTCGACTTTGACTAAGGAGGGAAAACTAATTTGACAACTGCTTGGAGCGAGACTGTTCGAAAATGGTCCTGAAGGAGACAAGCTAATTCTTTTGAAGAAAATGGATAATAATTCATGAATTTATACTTCGCGATTCCTATTCTTTTCAAAGGCTTCAATAAACAGAAATGGAAAAAGAGTTCTGATCAATTTTAATTGTTAAATTCCCATTACATGTTTCGCAAGCGAAATATAAATGAAATCAAGTTTTATCGATTTTTTTTTTTGTCTTTTTAGCTCTCTTTTTTAAAAGAAATTAAAGACATTAGCTTGCATCGTTAGTGCTTCGGTTTGTTGCATATCATAAATGACGAAATACCCCAGGAGATAGACACCGATATAAATATAAACAGACACTTATGTATGTGTATATATACACACATATAAATACACATACATATATGTATACACATGTATATATATATATATATATATATATATAT
>NC_068995.1:4352861-4353561 GCF_001194135.2 Octopus bimaculoides | reverse complement strand
TGGATATGCATTTATACATTCATATACAGGTGTATGTATATATACAAGTGTGTAGGTGTATGTATTTATGTGTGTGTGAGTGTGTCTCTACTTATATAGAATAACAAAGACAAACATTTTTGGAAATATCAATTATTTTATTCATTAAAGAATCCTTAGATGTATACGGATGTTTTAAGGAGTAGGTGGGGCGTAAGATGCAAACAATATTTCACATATGTGTGTCAGTGTGTGTGTGTGTGTATGTGTTTGTATATATATTCTTTTATTCTTTTATTTGTTTCAGTCATTTCATTGTGGCCATGCTGCAGTACCGATATTAGTCAAACAAATTGACACAAGGACTTATTCTTTGCAAGCGTAGTACTCATTTTATCGGTATCATTTGCCGAACTACTAGGTTACAGGGGCTTAAACACACCAATATCGGTTGTGAGGAAATGGTTGGGGGGGGGGGCACAAACACAAACACACAAATACATACATACATACATACATATATATATAGTTGGAATTTATAAAAAACAAACGGGTGTATTAGTTTAAAGCTCGGAAAGTGAGAAAGTCTTTTACGTTTCGAGCCTACGCTCTTAGACAGAAAGGAACACGAGAAAATAAAGAGAGAGAGACTAAAAAAGCTTTAGTGGCGAGCGGTCGATCATGGTGATGGCTGGACGGGGAAGAAGAAGGGGAGATAATA
>NC_068995.1:4350321-4352701 GCF_001194135.2 Octopus bimaculoides | reverse complement strand
GAAGAGAGGAAGAAGGTGTGAGACGAACAGAGGAGAGACGAGGGGAGTCATATGAAGAGGGGAGGGGAGTCATATGAAGAGGGGAGGGGTGTTGAGCCCATGTTACGTAAAGGAGCGAAGAGAGAAGATTAATTTCAACGTAGCCAATGAACATTATTATTATTATTATTATTATTATTATTATTATTATTATTATTATTATTATTTAGAACTATATATTCAAATTTCTGATACTACATTACAATATAGTATCTTATTTAAAAAACAATTAAAGCTATTAGATTTTATAGCAGTAAGATGGTCGAAACAAGAAACATTTCAAATGAAATTATAGAATCATACACAGGAAACGGAAATAATTCATTCGCCCATAATTCCGCCTCCATCCATAATAATTTTAGTTTTCAAACTTGCTATTTGATTCAGTCCATCGTTTCCTGTAAAATTGTAATTCTTTACTTCTGGATCATTAAAGCTGATCAGTCGAATTTTAAAATTAAAATTGAAACATTAAGTAAAATCCAATTGATCGCTTTGAAGCATTGTATCAGCTTTATTGTTAGAAACCTCACACAATGGTGACAATTGAAAGAGGAATTTTAAGATTTTCAACCAGGTGTAAGACGTAAAATATACTTCGCTGAACTGTGAAAGGAAAAAGAGGAAATTGACTTTGTATTCTTGAGCGTGTAATGAAAATTGTATCTATGTGTGTGTGCGTTTTTGTGTCTGTGTATGTATGTATGTGTGTATACAAGTATATCTGTATATATATATATATATATATATATATGTATGTATGTATATATACACACATACGTATATACATATATACATATATATATTTTTATATATATACATATATATATACATGTGTGTATACATATGTACATATATAGTATATAAATATATATATGTATATATGTATATATGTATGTAATATATATATATATATATATATACATAGACATTCCTACATCCACACACGTGTATGCACGTGAATAAACGTAAACGGAAGCAGCTTATAGCATATTCGCAATCGATATATCATTTTCAATAAATATTTCTGTATGAAGCCCTGTACACACACACACACACACACACACACACACATACGAACACGCACACGCACACAAACACAAACACAAACTCACACACATACACACATATTTACGTACATGCATCTCTACATGTATCTGTAGACACAGATTTAGCCCCACTGTCGTGCACTGTACAGTAACGTCAGTCGCTCGAAATCTATCTGTCTATGAAGCCATCGATCGATCAATCCATCCGCAGTCTATCTATCTATCTATCTATCTATCTATCTATCTATCTATCTATCTATATGTCTATCTTCAGATGATCTAATAACTGAAGGCCACATCGCGCCAACGGGAATCGAATTCACGGCCTTATGATCGCGAAATAAAGTATCTTGCTGAAAACCACATCGAACCCCGGGGAGTCGAACTCACGGCCTTACGATCTTGAGCCGAACACCCTAACCACTAAGCCATGTGCCTTCCTTACATCTGCACATATGTAAAATTTTATTTTCCTATTTTAATGTATATATGTATGTATGTATGTTTGTATGTGTATTTATATATATGCGTTTACGTATTAAGGGATTAAGAGAAAGAATGAGACAAAAAAAGACATATACTTCCTCTGATTATATCATTTACTTAAAGTCGATTTTTAAAATACCAAACTTTACAATTTATATGACGTGTTATCCACCTATATCACATTCGTTTTCCCTCCAGTAAACATTTAGCTTCCCCTCTCATGACACAGATTATAAGATTATAAGACCACTTGATAAGGGATAATATATATTTTATAGATCAAAACTGCAAATTTACTGTTGCTTAGATGAAAATGAAATTCATTTTTATCTTAACTGAAAAGATTTAGTCATTCGTGAATTAGGGAAAGTGTTCTGTTGTAAATAACACGCTACTTAAACACGTCCCCTTTAGATAAGTGTAGTGTAGTGTTTTCTTCTTCAGAAATTAGTTAGGATTCTCAATCGAAAAGCAAATCCATATAACTGAGTGTACACACACACACACACACACACACACACACATACAAGCACGCGCACATCCACATATGTATGTGTGTGTGCGTATATAAATATATACATATCAATACATACATACATATATATATATATACACACACACACACATATGCATATATGTAAATATTTATTTTTTCCGTGTTATTTTTACACATTGAAGAAATACGTATACATTTATATATATACATACATACATATATATATATATACACACACACACACATATGCATATATGTAAATATTTATTTTTTCCGTGTTATTTTTACACATTGAAGAAATACGTATACA
>NC_068995.1:4349156-4350284 GCF_001194135.2 Octopus bimaculoides | reverse complement strand
TATATATATATATATATATATATATATATGTACATATATATATATGTGTGTGTGTGTGTATATATAACAAAAATATATACATACGTATCTATACATATATAAAAATATATATATATATATACATGTATACAGATACATACACACACACATATATATATATATATATATGTATGTATATATGTATGTATGTATGTATGTATATGTCTGGATTTGTTTAGTATTAACTGTCCGAAAAAATGTACTCAATACCATGGTAGATATCAATAACATTTTTATTTGGGTTGCATCAGCCTCTTGCTACTCCAAGCTGCACATAGGCGTAACCTAGGTGGAACCTTGGTCGATTTGGTCGACAACCGACAAACTCGATCAACATACAAAATATCATATATACGTGTGTCTGTATATGTTTGTGTGTGTTTGCCTGTGTGTTTGTGTGTGTGTGTGAGTGTGGAGTCATATCTGTTCATTTATGTTTTTAGTGCAGCCATTGAACGGCAACCAACCTGGGTCCGCTTTCAAGAGTTTTGCCGTACAAATCGACCTGACAACTCTTTTTATTTTGGTTTTTTATTATGGCATTTTTTCTGTCACTGTCTTTTGCCGAATCGCTTGGTTATGATGAGGTAAAGGAAACAATACAATGTCAAGTGGTGTGGAGACACACGCACATACGAACATACGTACATACATACGCACATATATACACACACACATACATTCATTCGTAAAGTTTAATTATCAGAACAACTGAAAATGAACCGGTTCCCTGAGACGATAGTACATTGGTGCTTGGAACGGAAAACACCAAACCATAGAAGAAATTGAGGACGTCAAAAGCCTCACATGGAGTACCGACAAATTCATGACATCCCACTCTGAAGTTTGTGTTCATATAATCCAAGAACAAGATATACCTACCAATTACATAGAACATAAAATGCAGAAACCTTTGACAGACAAATGTATATATATAGGCGCAGGAGTGGGTGTGTGGTAAGTAGCTTGCTTACCAACAACATGGTCTCGAGTTCTTTTCCACTGCGTGGCACCTTGGGCAAGTGTCTTCTTCTATGGCACCGGACCGACCAAAGCCTTGTGAGTGGATTTGGTGAACGGAAACTGGAA
>NC_068995.1:4339908-4343603 GCF_001194135.2 Octopus bimaculoides | reverse complement strand
ATATATATATATATATATAATGCATAAGCAATGTATTCGTAGATAGTTAATAGGTAGGATGTGGTGGTGAAAAAAGAACAGTAACTTTTGAAATATTCATGTACACATACCTATCTGTTTTTTTTTTAATCTTTGGTTGTAATGATCACATAAACGTATTTGTATAACTTTCAGGGCTGGCTCTGAATTTTATAGAAAGGCTTTAGAGATACACTTAAACAATACATAATGCATGAATGTTATTAAAATATAATGCCGTTAACAAAAAGACATCCCTGTGTCGCTGTTGAACATTACAGAAAATATATAAACTGGAGCATACCTAAATAACATCAGCAGTGATGTGTTGTCTGAAATCCATATTATCTCTTTGCATACGAGTATATAGTTTACAATTATATCATATTATGTATTAATGGGATTTATTATGTATTTTAGGTTTTACATACAGGTTTGCTAGGCTACATCAGAAATTGTACGAAAGAATCTACGAACAATTTAACAACTGACAATTCATTGTTTCGAAAATATAAACTGCGAAGGAAAGGTGAAACTTTACCAAAGAAGGATACGCATGAAAATGATGAATACAGCTGAAACAACTAATGCCGGAAATGGGGCTGGAGCCAATGACAGTAAAGATCTTCATCTGGCAGGTATGAAGAGGCTGGACAGGATCTTTCTGGTTGTCATGAAGCAACTGGCCACAATGAACTTTAGAGAAAATGAACAAAAATGAGGTTTATAATATTGTCAGGGTGTTTTATTAGAAGTGATCGAAATTGAAGAGGTTTTAGAAAAATAAAAGAAGCGAATATGGAAGGCAATCGGTCGTTTTTAAGGCCATTAGACAAAGGTTAGCTGGTCAGGTTAGAGCAATTATAACTAATAAACGTTTAAGTGAAACTGAAATTGAGGAGATGAGAGAAATTGGAAATGGACTTGAAGAGGAAGAAGTAGGTGAAGAGATTGAAGAGGAAGTAGGAGAACAATTAGAATTAACAAAAACGATTGATGAAAACACAACTGAAACAAAGACGATGGTGGTGGTGATGATGATGATGATGATGATGATGGTAGTAATAGCTTTCAATGGTACTCCCACATCCTAAGAAAACGGTTGTCTACCTGAA
This sequence comes from Octopus bimaculoides, assembly GCF_001194135.2. Lineage (NCBI taxonomy): Eukaryota > Metazoa > Mollusca > Cephalopoda > Octopoda > Octopodidae > Octopus > Octopus bimaculoides. Next base: position 4,342,470 of record NC_068995.1, on the reverse strand, counting down.
AATATTTGATTCCGTTAAAATTGTTTCAAAATTGAAATTACAAATTTTAACAAACTACTCGTTCTGAGATTCTGGTCTCCTTCCTCCAGAATACGTGTATCATTGTTAATGATAACGAGACCCCACAGTTAATTGACATGCTCTGTTTATTTTGATATAAGATCACCATGCCGCGCACATATGGTTGTGATGCATGTGCCTGGTGTACCCTTATCAGACGGGTAGTCATGATGGGGTATATTGTACTTCGTATATTTTACCCCAGTGTCACATTGATGGCATGCACTGCTCTCTCACTCAATAATAATAATATTAATAATAATGGTTTCAAATGTTGCCACAAGGGTAGTCATTTTGGAGGAGGGAATGTGTCGATTACATCGACTTCAGTGTACAACTGGTACTTAATTTATCAACACCAAAAGGTTGAAAGACTAAGTCGACCTCGGCTGAATTTGAACTCAGAACGTAATGATAGACGACATAACGCTAACCATTTTATCCGGCGAGCTAACAATTCTGCCAGCTCGTCGCCTTAATAATAATAATAATGATAATAATAATAATAATAATAATAATAATAATAATAATAATAATAATAATAATAATAATAATGATGATGATTATGACGATGATGATAATAATAATAACAATAATAATAATGATAATAACAATAATAATGACAATAATAATAACAACAACAATAATAGTGATAATAATAATAATATCACATTTTAATTTTTATTATCATCCAATTATCTCCAAGGATAATATATTCATTTTGAGATTTTTATGTTCGCTGTTACGTATGCTCTAATATTATTGTAATTGATGTAATGCTTGCTGATATAGCAGTTGCCAATGACATATCTTCTGCCCTTTGTTATTGCTGCTGTTTGATAAATTATCTCATATATAATAAAGAGATATCACAGCATATGTTTTTATCTTCGACAATAATTGATCGTTTGATAAATTATAACATCAATGGTCACTCTTTAGTCAATAGTGCGGCCAATGCAGTAGAATAGGACAACAGAACACATTGTGACGCCGGCAGCAAAGGCCACAAACATTTTCACATTTACCATTTTTTTCTTCACTTACATCGCCCTATTCCTTAATGCCGTTGATCCCTCGTACTGCTAGAAGTGACAGACGAAATACCCCCATATCACGCCCTACCATCTTCCAATCGAAATGAAGTTAAAAGATAAATGAGCATAGTCTCACACGAGAAGTCAGGTTCTACAGCACTCGAGGAGAAAATAGCTATTCTCCGTTATCTCCAGTATTTTCTATTATGCAAATCCATTTTGGTTAGTCAAGAAACAGAAGGAAACAGCATCAGCTTCAAAACCAAAAGAAGATTTGACGGAATATTTATGATGTTCTCTGTCATGAGCTTCATCGGACGTATAAACAACAGCAGATTTTTAGCACAACCAGTAATTCAGCAATGTCCGAGTATTATAGAAATATGTGCAGAACAGTTTCGTCGCCCCGAGGGCTTCTGAAGCAGGGTTGGCCGAATAACGTAAATATTAAACGAATAGTTCAACTGGATTAAATCGATACAAACCCCTGTCCTCAATCCACTGATCTTCAGCAAATGGTGTAAACATAAAAGATTGTATTTGAGAGGCCAAAGAACAATTTGAGAGACGTTACTGCGATTAATTCCAGTAGAGTGAGTGATCATGCAGAAGGTATGTCGTCCCATCGCAAAAGCCGTTTAAATATTGTGATGGGATTCAATTGATTATGCCATCATCCTATTCGTCATTGTTCTTCGCTTCGTGTTTCAAACTTGAGAAATAAATATTATGCCCATTTAGCATGTGTTATATCCGTGGCATATCTCTTGACACGTTGATATATTTATGATATTAATGGCAGTGGATATCTGCTTGTTTGAGGCAGCAGCAATAAAAACAGAGCAAACGGAAAATAACAAACGTATCTGTGTTTTCGTTGCGGGTAATTTATTGATAAATCTGAAAGTTGTACTGCGTATATGAATAGCGAAAGCCTCAGTTTGGTGCACGCCACTCTCTCCAACACACACACACACCTACACGCAGGGTCTCTCTCTCAAACACTCATACAATACATATATGTAGGTGTGTATGTAGACACATGCATATATGTGTGTATGTATACATACAATAATACCCAATTGTAGTCCTTTGTTGTGCGTATGCACGGTAGCAATAACACAATCGCACATTCATACATACATGCACACATACATACAAACACGCACACACATATATATCTATATATATACTACTTGTTATCAAGAGCTCGTGACCTCTCTTGAGAGTTTCTTACCATGGTTTACATACGTGTGTGTATGTGTTTATTTAATTAAACCTTCATGACAAAAGTGATGGTAACGAATTAATTATATTGTATTAAACTTTAATAAACAAGTTCGATACTAAATATTTTTCGGTAATTTTTCAATTTAATGTTAAATGGTTTTATTATGGAATAGTATTTGCCATAACTTGGCATAAAAATAAAGCTTTTACACACACATTCACTCGCATATATATA
>NC_068995.1:4335848-4339836 GCF_001194135.2 Octopus bimaculoides | reverse complement strand
ATATATATATATATATATATATATATACATACACTCGCGCGCACACACGAACGCACAGACACACATTTGCATAAATGTAACATACAGACACATATATGCGTGTGTGTATGTGCAGATACTATATATATACCCATATATAACTATGAGTGTATATAATTTATGTATATATTTAATTGTCTATCTATATTATACTAGCAATTAATGTACGAATAAATCTATAAGGACTTGAGAATTATATAAGAATATCTCGGAGAACACGACCACATCTTTTACTACTCATACACACATATACATTCGCACACAGAAACACATTCACCCACATGTAAGTTTTTGAATTCTAGGATTAGGCTCTTAAATACCAAAATTAAACATGGAGAGCAAAATTTTTATTTAATGATAAATAATCATTAGTGATCACTTCGTCGACTAATTACGAACATTCTCATTATATAATTACCGATAATTGTAATGCGTTACTTTTAATTCAAAATGAATCCTATAAAAAAAATATATATATATATATATATATATCAACAAGTCAAATAACTAACGTCAAAAAACTCAACTTAAACATGCAGGAAAAACAACATAGATTTACAAACCACGAAAGCGAAATCCCAATTCATTAATATCAAGTACTTATGTAAGCAGTTTAATTCCTGGCATGTTGTTTACCAATAATTTCCAGCCAAGTATCTCTCCACTTATATCATTTATTGTTATGCAATTTAGGTCACTTATTATTATTATTATTATTATTATTATTATTATTATTATTATTATTATTATTATTATTATTTTTATTATTATTATTATCATTATTATTATTATTATTATTATTATTATTATTATTATTATTATAAATTATTATTATTATTGTTATTATTATTATTATCATCATCATTATTATTATTATTATTATTATTATTATTATTATTATTATTATTATTATTATTATTATTATCATTGGGTGTGTTGTTATTGATTTGTTGTTCTGTTTCTGTTGCTAAAGTGGTTAAGCAAATGAGCACCGGTTATTGCTTATTTCTGAAGTTGCTACTTCACAACATAACCAACATATAAATACGTATTGGTAAAAAAAATATTTTTCAATATAGACTAATGGCCTCGGTTTTACTTATTTGTTCGCCACTAATAATGAATTGGATATTCGCATATCGCTAGCCGTGCCACGCGAATAAAATATTACATATATAACATACTAGGAAATTTATTCTAAAACACATATTCCCATACACGTATACACAAACACACACACGCTCAGAAATTTACACACACACACACACACACACATATATATATATTTAAATAAATACGTCTATAGATACAGATACATGATATATATGAATATATAGATAGATATATAGAGTGGCAAGTACGCATGTATTCATTTATGCATATATATATATATATATATGTATATATATATGTACACATATGTACACTTACAAGTACAGGCAAACGTATTTGTGTGTGTATGTATATATACATATGTGGAGGTACACACACGTACATACACAACATAGATGGGATATATATATATATATATATATATATATATATATATATACAGACACATACATGTATATACATGCATGTGTGCGTGTGCGTTTTGGCGCATGTGTGTTTATGTGTATGTCTTTCTGTATATCTACAAATATATATAAAGATAGTCAGAAACACATACATATATATACCTGTATACACAGACATAGACCCATACACACATGCATACTTATATTTATACATATATATGTAATCACCCACATGTGTATGTACACACGTATATCATAAATATATGTAAATTATGTGGACAGGTAATATAAAGTGTGTAGAATTTATTCTTTGAAACCTATTTTAAAACTGTTTAACGTTTATATTTCCCTCGTTTCTACTGTTTCAATAAATTTCGAGTTTAATCGATTTCACTGTTTGTGTCTTTCTGTGTGGTAACATTCAGATGAACATTTTTTATGATATGGGATTATCCATCGATGTATTAGACAGAAAGTTCCTGAGGCGCGATAGATACCTCTAGTAAGGCAGAAAAATAATGAAATAATAACGTTGATACAATTATGAATGAGTGTTGTTTTGCTTTCCAAATGATGAAACCAGTGGGTCTGTTTCAGTCTTAAGAGACCTCATTAGCAAAGCGTATTCCACTCAGAAATTTTTAGAAAGGGATTGTATATAGCTATAAATAGGTGGAATGTAGTGACGCTGATTATGAATATTAAAATGGTGACGCAGGAACGATCACCTTTGCTGAATCACTAGTTTTATATTGATAAATTTAAATGGAGACATTTTGGATTCAATATTAAAACGATGTTTAAGGCGTCGAGTGGACAGAATTGTTAGCACACGGCGGGCAAACTGCTTAGCGGTATTTCGTCTGCCTTTACGTTCTGAGTTCAAATTCCACCGAGGTCGACTCTAACAGTCATCATTTGGGGGTCGATAAAAATAAGCACCAGTTGAACACCGGAGTCGATGTAATGGACTTGAACCCCCTCCTTTGAAATTACTGAACTCGTGTCAAAATTTGAAGCTGATATTACTGCGGTGTTTAAGGAGACGGACTGACAGAATTGTTAGCACGCTGAGAAAAATGCCTGGCGACATTTTGTCGGTCTTTATGTTCTGAACTGAAATTCCAGCGAGGTCGACTTTGCCTTCTATCCTTTCGATTTCAATACGATAAGTACCAGTGGAACACTGGGGTCGATATAATCGACAACCCCTCCCCTGAAATTACTGACCTTCTGCCAAAATATTAAATCAATTTTACAGCGATGTTTGTTTCCAACTTGAAACCCTCAAACACAGAACCACTGTGTATATAATGACTGAATATGACAACTTCACCGCCAGCAGCGACCAAATGAGGATAAACAGCATCCGAAATGGTAAACAAAATATTATTAATTAATAAAGGAATTAGAATAAAGTCGATGTTTGATGACGTTATGGACTGGATAATGATTTATGTAATTGCTAAGAAATGATTAAAAAAAATATCCTCCGTTGGCTATTTGAAGAGAAGGAATAAAATATGGAACCATCTCCACGCCTTCAAATAATTTCTTTCACAACCAATGAATTACGTCAGCAAGCAACATGTAATGACTGAAATTTTATGTTTGGAAGTGCGAACGAAACAAAAATACTAATACACCACTAAACTTCACTAATTAAACCACACACGCTTGCGGTAATTATGACGTCACATGTGAGGAAAACGGACCATCTAGGGGTAGCCAGTATATCGGTACTATATATCCGTATAGAATTTCTAGTGACTGTACTGGCATTCACGATAATATGTATTTAATGAGCGAGGATAGCGAAGATTTTTAAATATTCGAAAGATAGTTTTAATTAAATGTTTTAAGATAATATTGATTAAACCTACGGCTGTAAGATATGTCATATTTAATTAGCATCAATAATATAGCTAAAGAGATGATAATGTCGGTGATTAGCAATGGAGGAAGAGTATGTTTACAAAAATGTGATCCTCATTCATTTTAGTAAATAAGAACGTATTTATATTTTCTCTCCATTATTAATAAACACCATTTTGAAGATACTAAAAAAGCAAACCGATAGAAAACAAAAATTACATTTTTTTTCTGGCCACAAAGCATCATGGATTTGTAAAATTGGGAAAACAAGTTTTGTTGATAATGGGAAGTCAAACAAAAATATGGCGATTTTATCAATAGGAAACAAACACGCAGTTATAATTCGAAATAAAAACAAATTGGAAATTAAAAACAAAATTGATTGCAGTCTTCACAAGACTACACATACATGTTCACGTGCACACACACATATTTGTATACACCTACCCATATATACATATATAAGTCAAATAAAGCGTAATTTTATAGTAAACCACATGTCTACCCATCTTTCTCTTTGTGTGTGTATATATATATATATATATATATATATATAT
>NC_068995.1:4328584-4333584 GCF_001194135.2 Octopus bimaculoides | reverse complement strand
TAGGTTCGTCCTACGCATCCACGAAACTTTAAGTGATGTGGAACTGAGCCAAATTTTTGTTAAAAGTGCATTTAAGTTCAACTGAACTTGTTGAATTCTACTGTCTTTCGTTTTTCCATTCACACGTAGAAATGTGAGTCATTTACAAACCTATACCACACTTCGATAAATACGAAACTGCCGTCATTTCCGAATTACAAATTACTAGGTATTAAAAAGCCAGTTATATTATTTGAACGGACATCCGAGATAGTGTCTACGTGTCGACATTCGACACAAACCATTTCATTTAACCTTTTTATGCCTGAAATACTCCAGGGACTATCGATTAATAGATTAGTCTATTGCAGGGATAACCATTAACGGATGAGTGCAGAGTTACGTGAACAGAAGATCTTTGCTCAAAATCACAACACATCGCCGGCGTAGGAATTGAAACCACAATCTCACGATCTTGAGTGCAGCACCTGCAATACTACGACACTCACTTTCACGTCGTGGTAATGTACAGTGAATTACTTTTAGTTATTTATTAAGTCATCGAGGCCAGATGTGCATGCGCGTGTGTTTCTCATGGCAATGTATTGGGAAGATTAAATACTTTTAGTCTGCCATCGTTTTATCACATTCTGTCAGTTAAGCTAAGTATAAAGTATAATTTCAAATATATGAATATGGAGAAGAGACTTGGAAGTCATAGAAAAAAAAAACTTCAACGATTTCTTTTAACCACATAAAACTTGCATCGTGAAGAACTCAATTTTTAAGAATTACGTGTAAATCAATTTAAAATGTATTTATTTGGTGATTGGGTAAAATTTTGATTTGCTCATTTTGTCACAATCAGCGATGCTGAAACTAGCAATAATAATTTTATAATAATCAGTAAATAAATATATTTTAATTTGATTTACGATATTTTTTCGATATTTATGAATCTAGTTGCGTCTCATTTTTCTCTCACTTTCACGTACAGGCATGCAATCATTCTCTCTGTCTCTGTTTGTCTGTCTGTCTGTTCCACACACGCAAACACACGCACACACACACACACACACACACACACACACACAAACTCATACACATGTGCATGCGCGCACCTTCTTTCGCTCTCTTTTCGTTTTTCTACTTTTACCTCAATCCCACTTCGTATCAGTTACTGCTCGAGACGATCTTCATTTTTTGAAAAGCCCTCGCAAATGCTGCATTTAATCCTAACTGAATACCGAAAGGGTAAAGTGCCAAGGTATTAACAGCTCCCAGTTCACTTATTTTCAATTCTGATATTTGCTGCTTGTATTTTCTTTCCAAGATTATCCTGATATAATCTACTGAACATTTTTGTCTTGCGAAAACCTGAAACGTTAACCTTTTATCCTTTTCCCGTAGGTCAGCTTGTCTTGGCGTTGAATCGTTGCAATTCACTGTTTCGAAATATCCTTGCCACAGTGAAACCAAAATAACAGCAGAAAATTACCCAAGACACTAAGAACCATTGTCTATCATGTGGCCAATTCCACTTCATCTTCTCTTGTATGAAATGTCCACAGCATCCAATTGGCTATTCAGATTTTTTATTCTCTCTATAGAACATACACTAATTCTATCTGCATTTCCGGCGATTCGTGCTGAAGTGTCTAAAATCGCCAGAGAAAAGTCATCCAGATTCTGGCTATGTATATACATCATAATTGAATGTTAAGAGTCTAAAATATTCTGTCTTGAATCCTGTGACATTTGTAAATGTGCAAATTGAGGAATTTTCAGGAAAGCTTTCGACTTCTCCTCGGGTCTAATTAAAATTTTTTACACTGTCCAAATATCAATTTCAAATTTTGGTACAAGGGCAGCTACCCCGGGAGGGGGGTCAGTCTCTACATCAACCCCAGCGCTCAACTAGCATTTGTTTTTTTTATCGACCCTAGAAAGATGAAAGGCAAAGTCAGCATCGCCGGTACTTGAACTCAGAACGAAAGACGGATGAAATGAAGCTTAACGTTTTGTCCGGCATGATAATACTTCTGCAGAGTCATTGTCTTAAACTGTCCAAATATTAACTAACGATGCAGTACTTCTTCTAATTCCACTGATGAACCTATTGGTAGGTATTTGTGTCCATTGTTAAAATTAATTGTTGTTTCCAGTTATCTCGTTATACTGGTCAGAGATACCTTCATACGGATAGGTAGTGTAACTGATTCGGTAGGCTTTGACAAATGTTAGCACATCTTAGCCGATATACTGTAGATATTATTGGAACTGTATTTGGTAAAACCTTCCTAAAGCCTGAATGATGTTTGTCATTATTGGTTAACTATTGATCTGTTTGCATTTCATTGCTGTAACCGAAGACACTATCGGTACCTTGGTTCGTGATATTGATATGAAAATCAGGAGAATCCTTTTATCGTTTGACAGTGTTTTGATAGCCTTGTCTTTATATTTTGATAGCAGAAAAGAAAATGAAGGAAAAGAGCCCAAAGAAGAGGAAGTAGTGTTTGACCACCAAAAAGGATTGTTTCCTCATTTGAAAATATATTTGAGCTTAAGATAAAATTGATCCGAGATTACGACGTGGCCCAGAAATATTAGATGAGGAAAGTATATTTTGATCCATCAATAACATGGCAATATAAGGTTGTAAGCAAACTATAAATATATCTGTTGTAGACAACGTGGCAAGATCTCGTGAAATACGAGACCAGAGTAGGGTTTCAGTTCATGTCTGAAATCTATATCCTTTTCTCTACTTTCAAACGATCCTCGATGTGGTAGATATATCTGTTAGAAATAGTAGCGAATTTTCTTTCATACCACGTCCTAGCATCCTTTAAAAAACCTACACATACACACAAACATATACATATTTATATAATATATATATGTATATATACATACATATATGTACACATGTATAAATATATAAATGTGTATGTGTGTATGTATGTATGTGAGCAAGGTGTCACGCAGTGGGACTGAAACCAGATCCATGTGGCTGGGAAGCAAACTTCTTAACACAGAGCAATGCCTGTATAAGACAAAACACTATATGGTCATGGTTAGAACGCCTTCCATACTAAGATGGTCTGGACAATAACAGAAATAGGTTAGTACTTTTATAAAGGGCCTAATTGCCACCACATCACGCATTTTTGCTTTAATGAAGAAGTAACAGGAATAGAAACGCGATGTTGGATAATTTTTGCAACGGAATTCTTTGCATGTTTGGTATAACATATTTCGAAATATTCATAGATCTGCATGTCAGATTGGATGGTCATGGTCGGAATACGCTTGTTACACAACTATTTGCTTAGAGCTAAACTAAGGAAGAATAACAAGTAATGTATATTATTTAAAATATTGTTACTTTACAAGTCATACATTACGATAAATATACGTGCAAGCACACACACATACATACATGTATACATACACGCATACACACATATATCCATACGTACATAGACATACACACACATTCATATATATAGGTCTGTGTATATATACATATTTACATATGATAATGACATAGACTCTAACCAATAAATTGTTCAAGTAAAAAGTTTATCATATTACGGAGAAGTTCGGAAAGATATGACAAATATCCAGTTCTCAGATATAAAATAGTTAATAGAGTTTGCTATATAAGAAAACTTGGCCTGTTTACAAATGTACCCAGTCTTTTGTTAAGCGTTCGCATTACGTTACGTGAATAAACTCCTCATTTCGATTTTGTCTCTCTCTCTCTCTCTCTCTCTCTCTCTCTCTCTATCTATCTATCTATCTATCTATCTATCTATCTATTTATCTATCTATGTTTATATATTTGTATTTATGTCGTCATGTAAGTGTAGTAAATTATACAAAAATACATTTTACGCCGTGTAAGAATAATCCGTTATAGATCTCGATAAGTCGATAGAGCGAATAGAGATCTTTACGTATATCAAAATTTGAGAGCTACGTCTGAGACTCGTTGTTGACTGCGCTGTCCACAACCCTGCACAACCCAAACAAGCGATATTCAGATTAGACTCTCAGATTTTGACACACACACACATATATGTATGTATGTATGTAAATATGTATATATATATATGAATATGTATATATGTAAATATATATATAAACTGTATGCATATATATGTATATATATATATATATATATATATATATATATATATATATATCTATATATATATATTGTATGCATACATACAAACAGACATATATAGACTGGTATATATGTACACATACACACAAATACCCACTGCACTCACATATATATTGATAATAACAATAATAAGTACGTAGTTGAGGCTGTAGAAATATTGGTTTTGAAATTGTAAGAAAATTTTTGTATTCTATTTTTTTGTTATATGTGTGCTTGTTCGTTTGTTTGTTTAGTACATATGTACGTGCATCCACAGCAAAAAATCATATATCCAGTCCAGCCTCCCACCCCATACATATATATATAAAGAAGAAATAAACAGAGTAAAAATAGAAATAAAACAAAATAAAAGAAAACAAAATAGACTTTTGAGGTGTGAATATTTTTGGCTATCGGTAAGAATAAAATTCTGCGACGCTGAAGACATGAGTCCTTCATTGGAATATTGATTCTGGCTTTGATTCGAAACCGTAAATATTTTTAGCGAGAAACACTTTATTAACTAATCGATTCCGTGCCAATTTAACACTTTTTACTGTATTTAGTTTCCTGTAATTTTTGTTTCTTTTTTGGTTCAAATTGACCAATCACTGATTTGGTGTTGCATTGAAGATGGTAAGAAAGATAAACAAAGGTGTCTGTAGAACTGAGTCTGAAGTAGATAAGAATAAGTGATTTCGCTCAAAAGGGGACGGTGTATCGGTTTTTCGGATTTCTCACCTTTGTGTGCATGTCTTTTGCCGATACAAATTGGTAAAACACATACATATAACATATTATATATGTACATATATATATGTATACATATATATATATATATATA
>NC_068995.1:4326183-4328366 GCF_001194135.2 Octopus bimaculoides | reverse complement strand
ATATATATATATATATATACATATATATACGTGTGTCTGTATGTATGTATATATGTACACACAAAATCGGTATGCGCAATTGTAACATCATTATATGAGAATCGGCATCTATGCATTATACTAAACGTATGTACTTCGATAGAAGCCATAAAACAGCGGAATTGTTTTACATATTGCCTTTCGATAGCCATTTTGTGTAAAACCCATCACACATACACACACACACACACATATATAAACACAAGTGTGATACACTGTGACTCATTAGAAGAAGAGTCTGTTTCGCTTTTCTTTAAGTTCGTCAATTCAATACACTTAGTCGTCACCTGCTTAAAGGAATTTCACACTTCATTGTGTAATAAATTGTTGCTTTCATGTACAGGAATGAGTAAATAAAACATTTACACAAAAGGCAAAACGCCTCTGTAGTTCTCAATACAACAAAACTCTGTAGTCCGCTTCAGAGGCGTTCAGCCGTTATCGCTCACAGACAAAGTGTACAATATTATAGATCCATTCAAATCCGATCTCACAAATCGGCTCCGCAGATACACTTGCAATTGCGATTCTGGGCAGCACGTGATGCCAGTTAACTGCCCTGTTATCTACAACCAGGTGCAAAACCAAATGGTTAGATCGTCTGTAATGGATCTGTAATACTGTATACTTCCATTATTATTCCGACACATAGGACAGTTTTTTTCTTTTAACTAATGGATTCTCAGACAATGATATATATATATATATATATATATATGGGAGTATGAGTGTTCCTCTGTGTGTGTTGTTTGCGACTGTATGTGTGTGTATAAGAATGTGCATCTGTGTGTGTGTATGTCTGTGCGCGTGCGCGTGTGCCTAATTAGTTGGCAATTGGCAGACAACTTGAATAAATGTCCACATTTGTCTGATGTCAGTATGTTACGATACTGCAAGCAAAGGCCGTCACGTTTTAATACTTTCATTTGAAACATAATTATCTCCCCTCCGCCGTCCTTACTTACACTTCGCTTTTCAAAAGATATTAATATGAAGGTGTTTTTTTTTCTCTATGATGTATTTAGACAAATGGCCATCAGTGAATACTAGTTTAACTTAATAGCCCAATATTCAAACATAGACACCACGTATACAGAGTCATATATTGATATTAAATGCGGCATTCTGTATACATATCTATCTATCTATCTATCTATCTATCTATCTATCTATCTATCTATCTATCTATCTATCTATCTATCTATTTATATATATATATATATATATATATATATATATATATATATATATATATATATATATATATATATATATATATGTATATATACAATAAACACACATTTATATATGCATATACTCACAGACACGCATACAGCCACACAGACGAACCCCCACTCCAATACGCACGTATATATGTGAAATTAAGTACATAGGTATATGTGCATATATAAAAATTATATGTAAGTGAAGTCCTATATATGTCTGTGTTTGCCGGTGCATGACGTCGAGGATGAAAACTCAAAGTATATGTATGCGAATACACATACACTCACAAACACACACACAAATGCACACACATACACACACTCACACACATAAATTCGAACGTTACGATTTTTAATATCGAGAATATTACACTTTATACGAATCAAAACAGTTTAGTATTTATATTAGTACTTCTAGTTTTATATTAATATTTATATAATATTATATAGGTCTCAATTAGTATCTAGTCAAATATAATATTTAATAACACTGATATTAAAAATCTGATCCGTTCATTTGTTCATGTTTTCGGGTACAATGGTGGTAGCAATTATGACGTTAAATAGCAAATAAAATGAATGTATTAGATTGATAGTCAGAGAAAGATTTATATGGCAAAATAGAAGTTCTGACAAATGACGTTCTGAGCATGGCTCTTCGGGTAGACGGAAACTGAAAGAATCCCATCATATATATATATATATATATATATATATGTCGATAAGCCAGCTGGAGGAGATGTCCTCCTGGGGCTAAAAGCAACAGTAACATCCACCCCTGGGGGTCAGCCACACTTAAGTGGCAATATACTACACTTTATCGTGCAGTTACTGTTGATACTTCATTTAGAGAATTAACATTGCTTGTTTTCACCTTTTCGATATCAGTGAAGAATTTCACTGGAAAAGTAGATATAA
>NC_068995.1:4322631-4325147 GCF_001194135.2 Octopus bimaculoides | reverse complement strand
ACACACACACACACACACACACACACACAAACACGCAAATGCACACGCGCACACATACACGCGCACACACACGCGCACACACACTCGTGCTGCATTTGGTGAATGGTAAAATAGTGAATGAAGGTAAACAATACGAAGACTTCTGTTTTTCGAAGTTTTGAAGTTCTTGTATTATTGGAGGACGTTACTGAATAACCGTGACACTACTGAAAATATAGACAAATGTAGGGTTTGTGAGATAATAAAATGGAATATAATGGAAGTAAAAAAGAAAAGAAAAAAAAACAATGAAATATTTGGGAAGGTTTTAATTTGGATTTGTTTTTTCTTTTGAAATGAAATGTTACTTTCAAAACGAATCACGTTCTTTCACGGTGCTTGTATTTCAATAGAGCATAGTATCTTTATAAACCCTTTCAATCTGAAAGAAAATATTCAGCGTTTCACTAAGGATATCCGTGGGAGAAGAATATTTAAATACAGATGTTGCAGAATATAGTGAAAGGGAGATCTTAAAATGCATACAGCAGCTCACGTCTGTCTTTAAAACGATTCGAATAATTATTTTGTTTTAAAAAATTTTTAAACAAGTTCTTAAAGGGGTTTGTTAAGAGTCTTAAGAAGACGGAAATGAGATGAAATGTAAGAAGATTTATCTGCGGATGGATATCGTAATTGTTGCTACGTGCAGCAATGTGGGTTTTTTTTATGAAGTCTTTATCAAATTCCAGAATTTACGACTCTAATTAATCAATTATCAAGGGCAAAACCTTTCAAATAATTATTTCATGCATAAGCAATCAAAATGTGTGGGTGTGTATTTGTGTGTGTGTGTATTTGTGTGTGTGTATTTGTGTGTGTGTGTGTGTGTTTTCAAAGCTGATTTCACTATGGTTACATTGCTTTTTTATGTGAAATGCAACATAAATAGGTGTGTGTGTGTATGTGTGTGTGTGTGTGTTTGTGTGTGTGTGTGTGTGTGTGTGTGTGTGTGTGTGTGTGTGTGTGTGTGTGTGTGTGTGTGTGTAAGGGCGAGTGCTTTCTTATGTTTGTAATTGTCCGAGCCCAAAGCTTCACAATCAGTGTTAGTTTCTTTACTTTCTCCATCAACTAGCGTTTAACAAATCCGATAGGATAAAAAGCAGGCCTTGAGACAACCTAAGTTTTGGGGCTAAACCGTTCAAGCATGGCTACAGGCTACTAATTTAAACAAGTAGAAGATTTTCATACAATTTCATATTTTAAATCTTTAATCTCTCCGATGCATTACTAGACACCGTTTCCAAATCGTGGCGCGCCGTATAGCTGAACTCGAAATCTTACGAGTAAGAAATCAACTTTCTAACCACGTCATTCATTAATGATTTTTTTTTTTAAATCGTTTGCGTTTGTATACATGTATGACGATCTCGCTGCATAATTACATGGAAATATGTCAAATTGAAAGAAATACTATCTTGAGTTACTTATTTGGAATGCTGTAACCATTTTGCCAGTGGCTTTCAATTTACATTTTTCCAGATGATTTCAAATATATCAAGTGGAATTAAATGTTCAGGAAAGATTCTCAAAGCCATTGGCAAAAATGGAAACTTTTCGAGAAATAATGCTTAATCTAGCAGCAATTCTGACACTGATTAACAAGAGTTATGTGTAATTTTGAAAAGTTCGATATCTCCGATGTGTTTTGAAATAGAAAAATTTAATGGTTCTTTTATAGTTTTCGTATGATTAAAATTTTCAAGGTAAAATAATTATTAAATATAGATTGCCAGTCTTTTAATTAATAAGAAACGAAAACAATTTACAAACAACAAAATGATTATACATAATTTTGTACATTGAATTATACTAAATCATACAACCAGATGCATTACTATATTGTCTTAAATTTCAAAAAATAAACAGATACTATTGTATTTTAGATAAGCAATTTAGGGAAAGACGAGGTCGGCTCACGATGTAGGTCGATGGCCTGCTTTTTGTCTTGGTAGACACTAATAAATTTCAACTCACGTTTATTGCCAAGGTAACTAAAAAAAATTTTAAAGTGTGATGTTCGCGAACAGCTCATCTTCTTAATAATGATAATATATACAGCTTTTGTGTCTCGTCAGAAGAAGCAAAATAGAGAACCTTAGAAGAATATATCGACGCTATCATCACTCATTACTTAAATAGTAGATATTTTAAATGAGTGAAGAAAGACAAAATAATTGAGGAGTGAATCTGGTTGGGCTTTCTTACAAGGAAAAAGGCTGGGCCATTGCACTGAGGCACTTGCTTAGACGTAAATAAAGATATATCCGCAGGGCTTTTATTACTAATAATAAGCGCATCTGTTCTACTCAACACCTATATTGAGTAAACACTCGAAGTATGGACTTCTCGACATCACACGGCATATTCTATCCATCCACAGACGCACACACACACACACACATACACACTCATACAAATACATGCATACATACATACATACATACATACATACATATATATGTATATATATATAT
>NC_068995.1:4320749-4322196 GCF_001194135.2 Octopus bimaculoides | reverse complement strand
TATATATATGAATATAGATTCATACATAAATGTATATATTACATACGTAAACTATAGGAATTACTACACACACAAACACACACATACATATATGGAATATTGGAGTTTTCCTCAGTAAATCGCTTTGTAAATCACTGAGTCAGTTTCAAAATGCAAAAAGAAGTTATTCCAAAGATATTGACAATTTCTATAATAGAATCCAGGAGATTCTTGTAATTTTTCGATAATATTTAAATAATGTTTAACAAAAGACAAAGAAAAAAATTCAGTCTTCCAAGACTTAAAATTTCTTGTAATATATTGATTTTCATTCCTTTTTATCTCAATAGTGTGTGAGTGGCGTGTTGAGTGACTATAGCGAGGTGTTCTCACATGAGAGTGTAGGTTTAATTGAATGTATGTATGTATGTATGTATGTATGTATGTATGTATGTGTGCATGATTGTATGTAGGCATGATATATGCATCTACGTGCGTATATGTAGGTATATATGCGTGTGTTTGTGTATGCGCGTGTGTATCCATACTTGTCATTGGGATTTTGTAATTTGCAACTTTAGTCATTACGTTTCTAGGAGAAATATATATATATATATATACATACACAGACACAGACGCACACACGCACACACAAACACACACGCACACACATATATATATGTATATATGTATGTATGTAAATATACATGCGTGTGTATGCATGTGTAATTACGTAAAACTTTTTCGGTAACTTCACTCCATATTACGAATCAAATTCAAACGCTGGAAACACGCATGCAAACGCACACAAACACACACACACACACATGCACACACACACACTCGCACACACACACACATACACACATATATACACACACACACACTTCCGAACGCACGACGAAAATCAACCAGACAAACAAACCTGTTCTGAGATGCTGGGATTCCATATTGCACTGCAAGACCACAATCAATGTAAAACCTAAAAAGTGGCGCCATTTTGTCGTTATAGGCTTCCATATTGCAAACGCTTGCCGTGTAAAAACAGTTGCAAAAGCGCAAACACAAACACATACACACACACATACACACACTCACACACACACACAACACACTCATTCACACATATACATACACACTGTCACACACAAATATGCACACACACACAAACATAAAGGGAAATTGTATATACACATAAGCTCAGCTCCACACCACTCCCAAAAACTTTTGTATGTATGTATATATATATATATATATATATATATATATATATGTATGTATGTATGTCTGATTGCATGTATGCTTCTTTTAACGCGCGCAGCTCGACAAACTTGACGAAGTATCTACAGGCAGGTAGCAAAAATGTAGCAATGTTATTTGCCTATTATATTTTCAAAACTGTTATTCTAGTAGTTTGTTTTTGTATTTTTTGCTAGTGTTCCATAAACGTTTTGTTCTATGAATTATT
>NC_068995.1:4319244-4320140 GCF_001194135.2 Octopus bimaculoides | reverse complement strand
ATATATATACATATATATACATAAAAAAGATGCAGAAATATTCAAACAGTTATTTCAATGTAAATTCTTGACACCAAGAGATACGTACTTTAATATTATTGCTGCAGCCAATATGTGGGTTTATTAATCTGATCTTGCTTGTTCATTTGTTACTGAAGTTTTTTATCAGTTGTCTGAGGCGTACAGAAAAACAAAGCAGAAGAGAAATTTATGATTTATTCAAATTACATTCGCTTCTAGGGATGGTAGATCAATAACTTGTGGCCAAATGGGACTTACTCCAAATGAGAAGGGTTTAGAATTTCAGTATATTTAAACACACGCGTGGGCGTGGCCGTGCTGTAAAGAAACTTGCTTCCCAACCATGTGGTTCCGGATTCAGTCCCTCTGTGTAACACCTTGGCAAATAAGGGTCTTCTAAAATAGCCTCAGGTTGACCAAATCTATGTGAGTAGATTCGGTAGAGAGAAATTTAAACGAAGCCCGACGTATATATATATATCCTGGTATAATGAATCCATAAACACGTATAAAATATCTAAGGGTATATTTTTTTCATTCTGCAGATATTATGCTCAGGTCATATAAATTCAATATTCACTTAATAATTACTGAGTATTAATTGAAACAGCTGTAAGAGATGATGATTAATTTGCTGTTAATAATAAACAATTATTAACTTCCCAATCATCATTTTCTTTATCTTAAAGGATCTTAAAATGCGTTTTGAGGCCTCCGTTAGATTTACAGACCTTCTGGCATACATTGCATTGAAAGGTGGGCACAGACATATAAGCAGAATAGTTGGTGGAGGTTCGTTTGAGCCCAGCAATAAATACATAGACACATACACAGGCATACACACACACACATTTATATATATTTATATATATATA
>NC_068995.1:4316809-4319161 GCF_001194135.2 Octopus bimaculoides | reverse complement strand
ACACACACACACACACACACACACACACACACACACACACACACACACACACACACATAAATATATATATATACGATTTTGTCTGTTCCCGATTGTAAAACACTGTGTACTTCATGTCTCGTTATCATTCACACCATATGAAAATCCTACAATATTTTCATCTCTTCTTTAGTTTCACAGACTATCCTTTAAGACTTAAACCGTTATCTACGATATCATCATCATCATCGTCGTCATCATCATCATCCTGATCGTCGTCGTCATCATTATCATTATAATTGTTGTTGTTTTTACAGTTGATGTTTTTTATTGTATTTATTGTGTGTGTTTTTTTTTTAAATTTTATATTGTTATTCCGTGACTTTACTGCATAAGCGAGTATTGATAATTCTTCAGTATTTATATTCAACACGTGGTTTTGCATATATTTCATTATTTGAATATTTTATTAGAACAAAGAATATGTTTGGTTGTATATAAGGATGTGGAGAAAAAAAAATCACTGTCTTTTCTGTTTTTTTTGTGTGTGTTTTGGGCGTATGGAAGCTTTTAAGCGAGACAATCGTTGTATTACGAGGCAGTTTTTGATCCTTAATAGTAAAAAAAAAACAAGAAAACAAGGAAAAACAAAAACAATTGATGCATACGAGTTTGTTTTTATACATACTTTTGCATCAATAAGCGATGAGAAAATGGTGGTGGTGGTGGGGGGAGGGAAATATTATAAATGTTAAAACATGGCTTTCGGCTTTGATAATTGTAAAAAAATGCATAAATATTGCTAAAAATATTATTATTATTATTATTATTATTATTAGCATCATCGTCGTCATCATTGTCGTCGTCATTGTCGGCGTCATCATCATCATAACTATTACTATTATTATTCCAAGTAGTATAATTATTTTTATAATCATTGTTATTATTATTAATACTATTATTATTGTTGTTATTATTGTTGTCGTCGTTATTATTATTATTATTATTATTATTATTATTATTATTATTATTATTATTACTATTATTATTACTATTATTATTATAATTATTATCATCATCATTATTATCAGTCCTAATGTTACGACTGTTATTATTATTATTATTACAATCGTCTTTATTTTTATAATCATTGTTGTTGTTCTTATCACTACTATCATCATCATTATTATTGATACCATGATTATTGTTATTTTGTTATTCTTGTTGTTACCGTTATCAATATCGTTGTCATTATTATTGTAAATATAAGATTATGAACCATAATACAATGAATATTCTTGTCGTGTTTGGTCGTGTTATTAGCGTTGTTTGATCTATTTCAAAAAATCCACCATGTCTTGAAGCCGTTTGTTTAGTTTGTGAATATTGTATTTTTTTTCATTGATATACGTTGGATTTATTGTGTTGTTGTTGTTGTTGTTGTTGTTGTTGTTGTTGCTGTTCCCTCTATTGTTATCGTTATTATCATTCTTACTGTTATTATTATTATTATTATTATTATTATTATTATTATTATTATTATTATAATAAATTCCGTCGAGGTCGACTTTGCCTTTCATCCTTTCGGAGGTCGATAGATTAAGTACCAGTTGCGTACTGGGGTCGATCTAATCGACTGGGCCCCTCCCCAAAACTTTCAGGCCTTGTGCTTAGAGCAGAAAAGACTATAATAATAATAATAATAATAATAATAATAATAATAATAATTTATTGCCAAAATACACATACACACGGACGCGCGCGTATGGACAAAAAAGCAAACAAATAAGGACATTTATATAAACGTAGCTGCCTCCTCGAAGCCGTTTTTTTTTTGTTTCCGGCTGACGAAGAATGCTGATCAGGTTTGCAGGAATAATAAATGGAAAGTTCTGGAATATAAAAGACAGAAGATGCTGTTCATACTTTCTATGACATTTGATGATGAGAATGCGAAATAGGATGCTAGAAGCGCAGGTATAGGCGCAGTAATGCTATAATTCCAGCATTTCATCTTTGGAAGAAGAGTGGTTAGTAAAAAAAAAAAAAAAAGAAATAATCAACATGATTTTTAAATAAAAGTTCCGTGCCTATCCAATAATAGTGTGTAAATATATGGTTACAAAAAACTCCTGGGACAGAAAATGTCGAAGACTGCCTGTTTGATACGAGTCTACATATTTCGGAAATGATATACGTTTTACAATTGGGTATAGCAATCCTTCAAATTTCGCCATCATATTTATGTATGTATGTATGTATGTATGTATGGATATATATATATATATATATATATATATACATATACATACATTCATATATATGTATTATATATATATAAAAGTATTTATATACATATACATACATAATATA
>NC_068995.1:4313436-4315975 GCF_001194135.2 Octopus bimaculoides | reverse complement strand
TATATATATATATATATATATATATATACTTTCCGTATTCCCGAGCGTCATACAAATACATCATTTTGTTGTTTACACCACCTGTCCTCGTCTGTTGTTGTTTTTTTTCGTACATTCTCCCTCCTATATATATATATATATATATATGTATATATATATACACACACACATACGCACACACACATATATATATATATATATATGCATACTTACATATACATATATCTATATGCATGGATATATCTATCTATCTATCTATCTATCTATCTATCTATCTATCTATCTATGTATCTATAGTATGTGTGCGTGTGAGCGTGCATATTTAAATGCATATTCTATGTCACTCTACTGTGCTTGGCCTTCCATTTTTTTGTTTCATCTCTCCACAACTATCACCATCACTACCACCACAAACCAGGCCGCCAAAATAGTCATCATCACCAACTCCCCACCACCACACCACCGCCATCTTCCTCCTCTTCCTCCCGTGCAATATAATTTTTAATGTGTAAAACATCAACATAGTTTTCTAAACCAAAACTCCCTTGTAGATTTATTAATGCATTTTGTAAAACATACATTTTGTAAAACATACATAAAACACGAAGGTATATTAATTTACTTTTTATTTGTTTGAATTATAATTTCCTGTTCTCATAAATATTTCTTCATTAATTACACCGCTAATTATACGCCAATTTATTGTCTATTTTTGCTTCTTCCGTTAATAGTGAGAGAAATAACAAATATGCAAATTACACGCCCACATAAACACGCACACATAGATACACGAACGCACACACTCACACACACTCATATGTGTGTGCGTATATTTATACATATATATATATGTATATATATTTGTATGTATATATATATATATGTGTATATATATATATATATATATATATATATATATGTGTGTGTGTGTGTGTGTGTGTGTGTGTGTGTGTGTATTATAGGCGCAGGCGTGGTTATACACGCAGATGTGACTCTGTGGTAGGAAGTTTGCTTCCCAACCACATGGTTCCGAGTTCAGTCTCACTAAATGGCACCTTGGGCAAACATCTCTACTATAGCGTGGGACCGACCAAAGCCTTGTGAATAGACTTGGAAGATGGACACTGAAAGATGCCCGTCGTGTGTATAGAAGTTCTTGACCCCGCCTCCAGATACAAGATAAACTGTTTTTACTTCAATTTTTAATAATTTTTTTACTGATATTTGTTAAGATGAGATTCATTGAAACCGGTAATATCTTCATTATATAATTTTTTAGAAAAGTTTTAAAAAATGATTTTTATTAAATTCCATCTTAAATTGAAATGTCTTAGACTTACTTCTGTGCTATTTCCACGTCCATTTTTTCTATAAAAAAACTTGATTTTAATTTGTATAGATCTCTAAACTGTTTTTAACTGTATTTCAACTATAATATCATCTTGTTTGTTGTTAACACAAAGTACTCCAGGGTAAAGTATGGGTAAAATAAGAGAAATTGTGACGGTCATGGTTAGATGGCTTTTGATCGTAGGTTTATGTGATAAGGTCTTAAGCAAAAATAACAAATTCAACAACTACAAGAGCAATAAATTTTAACTTATGTCTATTCAAAGAGGAGATCGATAAAATAAACATGAAAGTTCATTGAAACTCGGCCCTGTTTTACAATTCGAATAAATGAAACATCAGATCTTCTAGAAGGAGGGGTGGGTCATTGATGGAAGATAAAGTAAAGAGAGAACGTGAACAGGTTTGGACAGTAATATCGGCCCATGATCTAGAATATCACGGTGACGACATCCCACCATCTACGCATGCTCGCCCATAGCTCAGCCCCTTCAAAACATTCTTCTCATACATCAAACATCTCTCTTTACCTTACACTTGGAAATATCTTTCGCCGTCAAAAATTCACGGATCAATACAAACATTATGTATAAGTTCTTCATTGCCCAATACTTTTGCTCAATTCAAGATTTACGTGATCTTGCATTTTTATCGACACCCCCTGCGGCACTTACTCCGCCCCTATCTATCAATACATTACCCCCAACCTTTACTTTTCCGCCCACCACCTTGTTTGAGATGTTTTGTATCTGTATCAGCAGGTCGCTGTTCAAAGCCAAAACGGCTTTCACTTCAATTTATAGCATTTCAAACGCTGTTTATTAACTGACAACCGAACAGCACGTAGTTTTTGTTGTTCTTTTCGTTTCATTATTATTATTATTATTATTATTATTATTATTATTATGTATTTTTGTATCCTCGATGGTTTCTTCTGTTTTTGAGTTTAGTTTGTTTTTATCTTTTATTCTTTCTTCTAAGTAAATTTTATTCTTTCTTGGGATTTACCGTTTCTTTTATCTGCGCTTCGTGCAGACGCCAG
This sequence comes from Octopus bimaculoides, assembly GCF_001194135.2. NCBI lineage: Eukaryota > Metazoa > Mollusca > Cephalopoda > Octopoda > Octopodidae > Octopus > Octopus bimaculoides. The sequence goes on along the minus strand of NC_068995.1, from coordinate 4,313,583 downwards.
TGTGTTTGGAACTTGTGTGAAAGTACATAATCCTTGTAGCCGAGGAAAGAAAGATAGAAGGGAAGAAAGAAAAGAGAGAAAGAAAGATGGCGAAAGGGAGTAATACTTATATATGTACATACATAGATATCTGTGTGGGTGTATATA
>NC_068995.1:4310327-4311688 GCF_001194135.2 Octopus bimaculoides | reverse complement strand
GAGGAATGGATCTGACAGTTTTATGTGAAGATTAAGATCGCAATTTGCATATTTTGTGAGCTCCCTGAAGAAATCTTAATCCAATTGAAATACATACACCAAGTCCATTCGTCAATATACTTGTTATTTAATAGGTGCAACTGTCACAATTTCGTTCTTCAGTCACACACTCCAGACAAACTATTGCAATACAAGGAGCGCCAAAAGTCACGCACCAAAACACTTGACTTTTTTTCATGTTAGGTTAAAATTATTATTATTATTATTATCATTATTATCATTATTATTATCATCATCATTCATTTTAAGGCTGTGGGTGCTGGCAGAATCGTTAGCACGCCGGGAAGAATGCTTAGAAGTATACCGTCCGTCATTACGGCCTGAGTTCAAATTTCGTCGGGGTCGACACTTTGCATTTAATCCTTTCGGGGTCAATAAATTAATCACCAGTGAAACACTGGGGTCGATGAAATCGACTAATCTCCTCCCCCAAATTTTCAGGCCTTTTGTAGAAAGGATTATTATTATTATTATTCATGTTCAAGAATGTCTGGGTTAATTATTATTTTATTTTATTCAATTTTAGAAAAAAAAATGAAGGATCTCTTTGAAAATATCGAAGCGTATTGAACTTATTTTGTGCGCGACTTTTGGCCCACTTTATATATTCGAGCAGAACCATAACTTTCTGCAACAGGCACAAGGTCTAAAATTGTGGGTGAGGGTGAAGGCGAGTACAGTGACCCGAATATTCAACTGGTACTTATTTCATCAACCGCGAAAAAAATACAAGACAAAATCAAACTCGGTGCCATTTGAACACTGAATGTAAAAGCAATAGACATGAGGCTACTTCTGATGAAGCTTATGACAATGATGAGGAGGAAGACGACGACGACCACGACGACGACGATGACAATGTTGGTGATGATGACATCGAAGATGGTATTGATGATGATGATGATGATGTTGATGCTGCTGCTGATGATGACGACGACGACGACGATGGTACTGGTATTAATAATAATAGCCTTTTAAGTACGCAAATTTAACAGAAGAACCGTGAATAGCGCACTTAGAAAAATAAAATAGCAAAACTAATAAATCAACACTAATTGTAATTAGCATTTTATTTAATTATCAATCAACTACGTTTCAACTAAAGGGATTTTATAACTAATGATATTTCGGAATCAGAATTTAAAATATGATTATATAATTTATTGAATTATAATTTTGTTTGTTTATATAAATTTACTGTCCTCACGTATGAGTTGTTGCAGGTTTTGACACTTAAAATGTTTTTATTTGGTGTGTTGTGTGTGTGTGTGTGTGTTGTGTGTGTGTGTGTGTGTTGTGTG
>NC_068995.1:4307151-4309479 GCF_001194135.2 Octopus bimaculoides | reverse complement strand
TATATATATATATATACATATAAAAACAAATAGTAAATGAGTATATGCATATATACGTACAGGTATGTGCATACCGACATCCACCTGTATGTATAGGTGCATATCTGGGTACAGGACATTACAAACAAACGTAGACGAGAACACACGAGCCACATAGAGAACATCTCCTTCATCAGCCACCCACGTTTTAACACCGGCGTTTCGACGAGCTTGGGCAGGACGCATCGCTAAAACGGCTCGTCCCATGGATCGCAATTACGTACATATATATATATATATATATATACAAACATACATACACCCACTCATACACACATAGATATGTATACGTATGTATGTATATGTATATATCACTCGAAAAAGACAAGAATTTTTTAAAGTGTGATTTTATCGGAACTTGTCAGTATATAAATCGAATGAATTCAATTTAATTATAATGAAATATAATTAAAGAGAAGTAATTGGCCACACACATGCGGACACACTCACACATAAACACATACAGAGTGTGAGATTTCTAAAAAGTTATTCAATGATATTTCGCAAAGAATTAAAGTTCGTCTAACATCGTTTATTGTAAAACATCCCAAATGCACAAAGAAACGGTAAAAGTTAGACGACAAAGATCGACTGCGCCTATACAATTTAAGTATAGGCGCAGGCGTTGCTCTGTCATAGGAAGATTGCTTCCCAACCATATCGTTTTGGGTTTAGTCCCACTGTGTATTATTATTCAGGTCACTGCCTGGAATCGAACTGGGAATCTTGGGGTTAGTAGCCTGCGCTCTTAACCACTACGTCACCAACCCGACGATTCCGAGTTCGATTCCAGGCAGAGACCTGAATAATAATAATAATAATAATAATAATAATAATAATAATAATAATAATAATAATAATAATAACATCGAAAAATACCTTAGGAATAAGAACCCAGGTTTGAAATTTCTTCAAGACACCTGATGAAGGCTGGTGGAGATATCAACCGAAACGTTTTGTTAACAACAAACAAGATGAGGAGAAATATCCATCAAATGTAAATAATCTAAATAATTTTTGCAAATTGACTAACAATAAAGAAGTAATTTTGAACCAATGTGCATGTTATAATAATGCGTGCATGTTAGAGCATTCGACTCACGATTGTAAGGTCGTGAGTTCAATTCCCGGCGACATGTTGTGTCATTGAGCAAGACACTTTATTTCATCATGTTCCAGTCCACTTAGCTGCAAAAATGAGAAGTATCTGTAATTCAAAGGGACCAGTCTCGTCATATTCTTTGCCATGCTGAATCTCCCCGAGAACTATGTTAATGGTACACATGTCTGTGGAGTGCTCAGCCACTTGCACGTTAATTTCACGTGCAAGCTGTTCCGTTGATCGTATCAGCTGAGACCCTCATTGTCGTAACCAACGGAGTGAGAGGAGGAGGGTGTGCATGCATGTATGTATATATGTATGTATACAAAATGCCTCTGCACAATTTCTACTGACTTCCACACTAGCACGGCTGCAGTCAGTTCTAGGCTATAATATAAATCACTTGCGCAGGAGGCCGCACTGTGAGATCGAACGAGTAGCTCGGGCCTAGAATCTTGCTTCTTGTAATTTAGATATGTATTTGCATTTTTTACTAGTTTTAAAAGTTACCAGTGAAATTAATACGCGTATCAAGATAAAAATTAATAGATTCCATATTTAAATTGTTGCGGCATTCGATTACATAATAATGTAATTTTAATGCAACGAAAATAGATTCCTTAATTACAAGAATTGGTGCTAACCAAATGGATTCTTAGAATGTAATCTTTGATAGTCTTTGCTTCATTTCATTCTTTGTGATAGAAAATTAGAGACAGATAAATAGAGAGACAGAAAGAGAGAGAGAGAGCGTGTAAAGAAAATGCAGTACAACATAGAATCTGAGAGAGGGAGAGGGTGGAGAAAGAGAGATGGAGATGAAGAGAAGTTGTGTTATAGAATAGACGAGAAAGTGAGAGACAATTATGTGAAAAGTAATTAGGGATTGGTTTTAATGGAATGAGGACATGGATGGTGGAACCGGAGCTGAATTTCATTTCTGTAAATAGAAAAATGTATCCAAGACATTACATGATAGCACGATTAGAGCAAATAATTATAATGACAATTGCAGCAGCAGCAGCAGCAGCAGCAGCAGCAGCAGCAGCAGCAACAGTAGAGGTAGCAATAGTAATAGTAGTAATAGTAATTAACATTATGATTAGAGTAATAATTGTAAAAATACAATAATGATGGTCCTAATAATAATAATAATAATAATAATAATAATAATAATAATAATAGTA
>NC_068995.1:4296344-4303381 GCF_001194135.2 Octopus bimaculoides | reverse complement strand
CGATAGATGATAGATAGATAGATAGATAGATAGATAGATAGATAGATAGATAGATAGAGTCAGACTGATACTTGAATCGTCCAATAATTCTCTGATATTTTGGGATATTTCGCTACGTTTCCTTATCGTTATTGAAGCCCTTGAAACTGTGATGCACTTATTTCGTTAGTTATAAACATAGATGAAACATAAGTACGTACAAGGACATCGAAGAACCTTTAAGGAGAAGGTTTGGTCATTGTCATTGCAGCGGGGGTTTCGTGTGTGTGTGTGTGTAAGGAGAGTAAGTTGGATGCCAAGAAATCGTTTTGCTAATGTAATATCGCGATTGTGTAGATTTCGCTTACGATTTGCTGATATTTGAAACCTTAAATATTATCTGTTTTCCTGAACGAGACCCGAACCAATACTTATAACAACAACAACAACAACAGCAACAGCAGTAACAATAATGGTAATAGCGCTAGTAATAAAAATAACGATAATGGCAATGATAGTAGTAGATGCTATGATAATGTTTTCTTTATTCACCACTCAGGATTTACGGAAGTACATTGGGGATGGTACAGGACAATAGTATGTGGGGTTTCATGAATAGAAGCGTATGAACAGTGAATAAGATGATAAAATCATATTTAACAACAAAAAATTTCCATAAAAGAGGGAAACTTCCTAGGATTTCTCGTGGAGACCCCGCCAAATCAAGGTCACTTCGACCACTAGTGCAAACGCCCTGTCCATATTGTTTTCTTTTAGCCTACAGGTGCATGCTTAGAATTGGCCTGTTCACTCGAACCATTTTTGAGACATTCACCCACCTTTCAATAAAATTCCTCGCTCTGTGCGCAATTCGGATAAGCCCGGCTGATGGTGCTTCTATGCCTGTAGAGTTTATCCCGAACCGGCAATGCTCCCAAGTAGTATTCCCAGACCAGGGATTTCTGGAAGTTATCCATGGATACCGAACCGGAAGTCCTTCGGAACAGACCAGCCAGTTGCTTCTCGTTTCGCAGAGAGCGTCGTTGCACTTGCCCGCAACTAACCATCTATAGAACGTCAAAATAGAACTCCCACCGACAGCATTGCCCGTCTGACAGCGTACTGTGAGCGCTTTACGATATTCTAGGCGCCAGGCACCCTGCCTCGGTCTACGTTTGATCCATGATTGATGTTCAGTCAAATAGACAATCTATGAAAAATCCTGTCTGACAAACGGCAACCACCTCTGCTCACTGTCCAAGAAGTGCAGCAGATGTCGTTACCTCAGCGTCTGTTTGATAGAATAAGTGCAAAACTTCAAAATATTAAATCTCTAAGGTCAACTCATTCGGCTAAATACACTTTAGGGCGGTGCCCCTGCCTAACCCTAGGCTAATGACAAAAAACTAGTCAAAGGCAAGAAATATAACATGATATAAATAGACTAACAGCCTCATCCCACGCTTATATTGGAACAACTGAAGTGACCAGGTTGCAGTTGGTGTGAAGGAAATATTACCAAAAAATAAATATTTGTGTGAAGTTAGTTTATGTGTGTTTATGAACGGTTAACATCAACCTGTAATTTTCATAGAACCGTTGAGAGAATAGAGACATCTACACGTCTCTTTGATTCTTGCTTACCTGTTATTTTATCTTACAGAATCAGCTATTCCTGGCGTGTATAGACATTATTAAATAATGAGTTCATAATTAAATCAGTTATAGAAAGAAGCTCCGCGAAAGATATCGAAAATTTCATAGTATATGATGCCATGTAAGAAATAACGATTTTTATTTTCATCTTTTCGCGTTTCTGTTGCGATGTTCCTTCGTTAACCAACCAGACAATAGATATGTTGAATATCTTTCCATATTCAACTCAGCAGAATCGCAAAAGTAAGCTTTTTATGTTAATTAATTTGATCGTTGGGAAAAACTCTCAGAAACTAATAGTGTTGGCCGCGTTTTTATGGTGTGAGGTCCAAAATCTCATTCCCACGTCCATTTATTGCACATCAAACAATAAATTATTGCAACGAAGCAAGGAAAGGGAATATTTAACAGAAATAATATAGCAAATGGTTTCTGCTTGACAATACATATTTGCGACTCTTTATGCTCCATGTTCGAATCTCAATGTAAACAACATTCTTTCGTGTTTCATCCTTCCGGATTTGATGTAGAATACACAACAATAAGGCATGGCTCTCGATATAATCATTCTTTTCTAATCCATCATGTCTGTGGATGTGATTTACATGTTATGTGATAAACACGTTTCAGAGTGCTGAGAGTGTATAATTCTAAACACAGTGCTGAGAGTGTATAATTCTAAACACAGTGCTGAGAGTTTATAATTCTAAACACAGTGTTGAGAGTGTATAATTCTAAACACAGTGCTTAGAGTGTATAATTCTAAACACAGTGCTGAGAGTTTATAATTCTAAAATAGTGGAAAGCAGAAATCGAACGGCCTTAATTTTAGAACTGAACTCTGGCTCAATAATCTAGAAAACATAAAGCTGTAAGGCATGAAAAATTATGTTCAGCAATCATAGAATTTTTATTTGATAAAATGGGATATCTGCTTGAGAGAACTCTGTTTCGTAATCAGCGAGAGACGAAGACAGCACTGAGTGCGTATTATTGCTTCAGATTGTAAAAACAACAACGCAATCAATGTTCAGGACAAGTTAAGTAAAAAAAACAAAACAGCAGCTGTATTTTTCACATTGTAATCCTAAACAACTGAAATTTTCGTTGACAGTACAATTTATATTCAATTATTGATATATTACATTTGTTGATGTTGTTGTTGTTATTATCATTATTGCTATTATTATTATTATTATTATTATTATTATTATTATTATTATTATTATTATTATTATTAATAATAATAATAATAATAATTATAATAATAATAGCAATAATAATAATTGTAAATGATGATGATGATGATGGTAATAACAATAATAATAATCATAATAATAACTGTGACAGAAACAACAATATTATTGTTGTTGTTGTTATTATTATTATTATTATTATTATTATTATTATTATTATCGTCGTTATTGTTATTATTATTATTGATTTTAATATGGATGGTAAAGAATAGAAAAGTAAACACAGATAAAATACAATAACATGCCATATGACAAAACGTAACAGAACTGAAAAATATACAGAGAATATACTAAAATAACAAATTACAACGTAATATTGCAAGGCGAGGTCATTTTTGAAGAAGAAAATTTAATTAAATTGAGATATTTAGAAATACTTGCTGGATCTTTTACGACATCTTTGAATTCAATTATAATTTAAAAGGAAACTAACTTTTGCTAACTGATACAAAACAGTGTGGGATAAATGATGATGAAGACGATAATAATGATGATGATGAAAATAATAATAATAACAATAATAACAATAATAATAATGATAATAATAATAATAATAATAATAATAATAATAATAATAATAATAATAATAATAATAATAATAATAATAATGATAATAATGTATTTGAATTGTTCAGAGAATAGCGTTTGAAATGAAAGATGATTTTTATAGATTTCTCGTCCGTGATGGTGTTGGTGTTTTCGATGTTACTGGCAGCGATGGTGATAGTGATGATGTTGATGCTTACAGAATCCGGTTATTTCATTATATTTTTTTTTGTTTCTTTTTGTAGTTTTTGTTGCTGCCTTTTTTTTTTCAAACTCATAAATTATAAATGTCATAGAATAATACTTTGTTAATTCATCATTGTAACTCCTTGTTTTATGAATCTGGTTTTCTCATCGGAACAGTTCCATTGAGATTTGGTATTGTGTGTGTTTGTGTATGCGTCTGTGTGTGTGTATGTGTGTGTGTGTGTGTGTGTGTGTGTGTGTGTGTGTTTGTGTGTGTGTGTGTGTGTTTATAAGCGTATACACTCACACAAACACAAACATGTAGATATACCATTGACTTTTGCTATCTTAATAGAATTCATACAATATTCTCCCTTTTCTCTCCTTTTTACATTTTAGTTTAAAATTTCAGTCTTTGATAAATAATTGTTTCGCATTCCTACATACGAAGGTGAGTCAAAAAGTGATGCCATTTTGTTTAGGACAAGTATAATTAACAACACAGGAACATGTATCATACATCAAAATGAAGCTGGTCCTCTGTGGATCACATCCTTACTCCTCAACATAGTCACCGTTTCTCTCAATAGCAATGGCCCACCTTCGAATGAGAGCATGTATCCCTGCCCCGTAAAATTCTGTTGACTGTTCTTTGAGCCACTTTTTCACTACAAAGTCAAAGACCTCGAATGAATGCGAAACTAAGTCAACTTCGGTGGGATTTGAACTCAGAATGTAAAAACCGACGAAATGCCGTTAAGCATTTTGCCCGGTGTGCTAACGGTTCTGCTAACTCACCGCCTTGTATCTACATTTATTTAAAAAATTTCTTTTCTTTTAGTAAAATACAGGCGGTGAAATAGTAGAAGTGTTAGAGTGCCAGAGAAACTGCTCACTTGTATTTGTTCCAATTCCTTATGTTATGCGTTCAAATCTGACCAGAACAAAGTTAGCCATTTATTCGCACAGCATCGATTAAATAATGTGCCAGTAAAATATTATGATCGATACCCTTCTCCCAAATTCCTAGCTTTATGCTGTGTCAGAAGGTATAGAATCGGTAGAGCGTTGGAAATAAATGCCTAGCGCCATTTCTTCTTCCTCTCATATCACTAATACTGCTGCTGCTTCTGCCACCACTACTTAGTTATTTGGGGGTTGCTGGGGCCCTGGTGAATGCGGATTGACAAAGCATATGATCAAAGACGTTCTGTCCATGACCATCCCGGCTGTTTAACGACAGATAGTATGTCATTATCTAGAGAGTCAATTCCTTTGAGAGAATAGCAGAGTAAGATATGAGGGAGATTGCACTACTATTTCTAATAGGTCACGAACGGATAACATTTTTTCTGTGAATCTTAAATGGTAAATAATTAAAGGTGACTAGAAGATGTCAAAACTAGGATGAGGATGAGTACATGATAATTATGATGATGATGGTGTTGGTGTTGGTGGTGGTGGTGGTGGAAATGATGAAGAAGAAGAAAAGGGAGAAAAAGTTGTTGACGATGATGTGGATGATGATGATGGAGATGATGGAGAAGAATATACTGAGGAACACGATGGTGGTGTTGAAATTGATGATGATGATGATGATAATGAAGAAGTAAAACAAGGAGAACAAAAAAGGTGTGGAGGGAAAAGATTACAATGTAAAATAGTAAATATAAAGAGAAGCTGAAAAAAACTGCAACAACAACAAGAACACTAATATAAACAGAAGCAACAGCAGCAGAAAGAGGTGCAGTAAGAGGTAAGAGGTGCAGGAGAAGATTTAAAGGAAAATATTGGGAAAGTTTGGTACTGGAAATAGAATTTTAAAGACGATTCAATTGAAATGTCAAAGTTTAAAAAAAAGTAGAGGGGAGAGAGAGGGAAAGAAGGGGAAATAGAAAGGGAATAGAGAGAGAAAGAGAGATATGGATAAACGAGACAGAGAGGGAGCTAATATGTGGTTGAGTAAAGTGGCAGAAATAGCAGCCAAACTGTCCTTGAAAACCTATGTTAACTGACATGTAGATATAAACGAGGTCGATGTTTGTTTAGCAACATTATGTTAGGAGAGATGTTCGTGTCTGGAATGATTTTGATTGATCGAAAATCTGTTCGATTTATTCAGTTACGGGATTACCCCCCCACCACCAACCGAAGAACAGCAACAACATTAACAAGGAGCAAAAACTAATTAAATGTCATACGGTAATTAGTTACGTTTCTAATTATCTAAGCTTAAGTCTTAACAATTTTGACCTTGACCTTCAACAGCAGCAGCAACTGCAGTAGTAGTAGTAGGATGAGGAAGAGGTGGAGGAGATGCAATACTACTACTACTACTAATAATAATAATAATAATAACAAAATAATGTACGTAACACGTCCGATACAGAATGTGAGATGGCTGGCCCCTTTGAATTACTGGTACAGCTGAGTGGACTGGAGGAATGCGAAATAAAGTGCCTTCCTCAATGACAAAATGCGTTGCCGGGAACCGAACTTACAATCGTACGATCTCGAGTAGAGAACCCTGATCGCTGAGCCACGCGCCTTCACATGTATAGCAAGGAATATTGAATTATAACTACCAGCTATACGCTTTTCAGAAGCCTTACTATGCTCCAATTACAAAATGATGCTTCTGATTTCAGTGAGACTTAACTGATATTTCTAGCATTCTCTGCAACCACCTACATGACGACGTCACTGTTGTTGATATTGTTTTTGTCATTTTCAAAGTTAATGAGCAGTTCGCTTTTTATTATTATTATTATTATTATTATTATTATTATTATTAGCATTAATATTCTTGTGGTTGTTGTAGTTGTTATTATCATCAGTATTATTGTTGTTAATATTATTATTATTATTATTATTATTATTATTATTATTATTATTATTATTGGACATTTTTTTTCTCTGTAGTTTTAAATTGCTTTGCTAATTTACGATTTTGTCGTGGTTGTTACTTTTTCATGTGGAGGTCATTCAACTGGCTGGAAGCACAACAGGCAACAAAACCTCCCTCTGAAGCATGCCACCAGGTGGTGCATGCGTCGGTGCAAACTGCTTCAAACATTGAACCATCGTGCTCAGTAGATTTCGGTTAATGTATTCAGTTTCCAAGTATTACGTTTGAGACATGTACCGAGATATACATAGGGACCTGTGAGTGTGTATCTATACCTATAACTATATCTATCTATCTATCTATTTATCTATCTATCCTATCGGTTTCTATTGCCGAACTGCTAGGTTCAGGTACACAATGAAACCAACGCTGCTTGTGGAGAACACTAGTGATGGAGGACAAGCAGCGCAAAGAGAAAGACACACACACATACACATACATATATACATACATACATATATATATACATACATATATACATACATACATATATATATATATATATA
>NC_068995.1:4293278-4295486 GCF_001194135.2 Octopus bimaculoides | reverse complement strand
ATATATATATATATATATGTACTTACACATATATATATACGTACACACACACACACACACACACACATACATGGATAAAGTAACAAGAGAGAGAAAGGGAGATAGAACGAAAGGTTTCTTCTTGTCTAGTCACGAAGGAATTAATTTAACGCTGGTAGTTTCAAATTTCGACCGAATTAGCTACTTCTTTGACTTTTTTCATAAATTTATTCTTGTTAAAATGTTTTTTTTAATGATTTTTATTCGTTATTTTAGTTGAAGTGAGAAAATGTAATCATTTAATTACTTCGTTAAAATTCCCAAATTACTGTTGTTAAGTCTTTTTGTTCGTTTCTATTTATTATGTTTTTTTTTATTAACTTCTGTTTAAAAAGAAGTTACTTAAGTGCAAAAATATCTTAGCTTCTTACGTATTCAGTTCATTTTTAATCAAATGACTTGTTAAATATACAGGTGAGACATAAATTTTGTGTTAACACTTAGATTACACTTCAAGGCCGGTCCCGAAATAAACATCATCTCTTCAGTGTAATCTAACTTAACATCTGTAATTATACAATGCTTCTCCCGCTTGCAACCGCGGAGTAGTACGCACCTGTCGTTATGTCAATAAGAGCAAGATAGACTGGGGTTCCTTCAGTGTTGTGTCGTTGTTGCGCATACTGCATACAGTCAATTAAAAGGTACGCCCTCTTGTTCTTCCTTTTTCATTGTTTAGTTGTGGGGTCGGTAGCGAAATGGCTCACTATAGTTTCCCTGGAAGTCTATGTGGTTATCCAAGAGGTTGATTATTACTTGAATCGATTTTAAGCATCAAATGTCTTGAATTATAGCGAACCGAATCTGCAAGATTCCCTATTTAATTTCCAGTGAGATACCGATGCAATATTGGACTCAAATTTTAGCTCGAGGCCAGCAATTTCAAAGAATCGGCAAGTAGATTACTTTCAATTCAGTGTTCGGCCGCTATTTATTTCATCGACCTTGAAAGGCAAAGTCGACCTCGGCGACGTTTGTACTTAGAAAAGTAAACACGGACGGAAGGCCGATAAGCATTTTGACCGGCGTGTTAACGATTTTACCAACTCACCGCTTTAAAGGCTGATGAAATATCAATTAGTATACACTAAAGACAAATTTCATATTAAATATTCTGACGGTATCAATAGAATATCACTGAAATTTTATTGTCTTTTATCAATTTGTTAAATATTTTCATGAATTTTCATTAAAATATTCAAACGCGGTAATGACACAAAAGAAAGACAAAATTATTCGTTTTTAAATCAAGAAATTACTTATTAATTACACTTCTAAATTTCATTTAGAAATTTACATGATCTCAATTGATAAATTCTCAACGATACCATCAAAGAGTCAATGGTTTAAGAAGTTTACCGCCACGGATTTAGTGAGAGAAGAAGAGCTGTCCTCATGAACCCTTGGAGGGTTTTCTCGTCGATTTGAATAGGGGAGATCGGGTCGAACAAAACCATAGCCAACTGCACTACCAACAACACCAACAACAACAATGAGAGATATATGACTTATGTTAAAATCATTGTTGCTTAGCAACGTTATGATGGTAACGACGTCGTATATTTTTGAAAATATGATCTTTCGACTTTATATTTTATACACACACACACACACAAATATATATATGACGGGCTTCTTTCAGTTTCCGTCTTCCAAAACCACTTATAAGGCCTTGGTGCCACGTAGTGGGACTGAACCCCGAAGCATGTGGTTGTCAAGCAAGCTACTTACCACACAGCCAATCCTGCGCCTATATATGTATATATACATATATCGATATACATACATGCATACATACGTATATATAATATGCATATGTGTGTGTCTCTGTTGTGTGTACATTAGTGCACATTTGCATGCAAGAGCGTGCGTGTGTATGTGTATGACTGTATGAGTGTGTGCGTGCGTTCGAGTGTTAGTGCTTTTGTTTCGATGATATTCCATTTCACTCTTCTATTAAGAATACCCTCTAACCAAAAAACATCTGTGAACTCTCAAACACATGCTTTTTTTTATGGAAAAATTATTCAATTATTTAGCAAAATTTTCCACCATGGTAGATCAGGTCGAACAACACCGTCGCCATCAACCAACTGCACTACCTACAACAACACCAACAACAGTGACGAAAGAACACACAAGCATAAACAAAATGTTAATACATTTATA
>NC_068995.1:4290031-4292381 GCF_001194135.2 Octopus bimaculoides | reverse complement strand
TATATATATATATATATATATATATATATATATATATGTATATATGTAGGTAGGCACATACGTATATATATTTGTAAAGAGCGGTCGAAATTTAATCAGAATATTATATTAAATTTTGAAATCTAATGTAGAAGATAATAAACAATACTGAGCTAAGTTCAATATCCTCTAGTATTTTTCTTTGCTTTGTAATATATTGTATAGAGTGTGGCGATTGTTCCTTGTTGTAAATACATAGGAACGGTACGAGAGAGTGTTGGGTTAGTATGTCCAATGTAACAGCAAGAGTCATGAAGTTTTCAATTTTCAGTTTAGTATTCAGAATTTATAGATTACATTAATCTTTAGTAGCTTGTTCTCTACCTTTTCTTATTTATATATATATATATATGTACATATATTTCTTTATTGCCCACAGGGGGTTATACATAGAGGGGGAAAACACGGACAGACAAAGGGATTAAGTCGATTACATCGACCTCAGTTCGCAACCGGTACTCAATTTATCAACCCCAAAAGGATGAAAAGCAAAGTCTACATCGGCGGAATTTGAACTCAGAACGTAACGGCAGACGAAATACCGCTAAGCATTTAGCCCGGCGTGCTAACGTTTCTGCCAGCTCGCCGCCTTTTACTCTGAATATTGCCGCCACCACCACCGTCGTCGTCGTCGTCGCTGTCGTCGTCATCATCGTTGTCATCATTATCTAAATCATCATCTCAATCAAGTTTATCGTTGGAGAGTGACGTAAACCAACACAGTGTTTGCCGACACAGACTTATATATATATATATATACATATTTTGTTGCTTATTAATAACGAAAACACGATCGCCTTCATCTTCGGTATAAACAGCAACAACAACAGCAACAACAGAATAGTTGCAGCATAAAGAAACAGTGATGGATGGATGGATGGATGGATGATGAGGAGATGATGATGATGATGGTTAGGACGACGACGATGTTGACGATGATAACGATGATCTAGATTATAAAAAAGGCAAAACCAAGATGAAGCTATGATACATAAAAACGTAAGAGCGTATTTACGAATACATATACGCAAGCATGTGTCAAAGAACACACACACACACACACACACACACACCTACGCACACGCACGCAAAATATCCTCCAAGTGTGTTTGTGTGTGTGTATTAATGTATATGGTTTATAAAATGAGGATATCTATAAAAAGAAGTTTTAACTGACTTTCATAAACTTTTTCACCTTTTGACCTTTAACCTGTAGCATGTACCACTCTCTCTCTCTCTCTCTCTCTCTCTCTCTCTGCATTTCTATCCCCCACTACCCCTCTCCATCTCTCTATTCAACATAGCATAACCAGGTTAAAAGAGGCATCTTGTTTCTCTTTCATGTGTTTGTTATGATGTGAAACCACAACTAACCTCGTACCATCACCACGACTGCCACCACCACCACCACCACCACCACCACCACCACCACCACCACCACCACCACTACCACTACCACCACCACCACCACTACTACTACTACTACGAACACCTACAACAACAACTACAGCAACAAAACCAACTAATATAATTACCATAAAGTGGTCGCAAACATTCTGTCGTCAAAACATTGTATTATGTTTTAGTGGTCCACGCTTCGATTCACAGCGTCATAACAATTATATCGTAAATAGAAAAATCTGGTTTATTTTGTCATTTGATATGGAAACGGTGGGTTCCTGTTTCAATTCTTATATGAATTGATTTGTTTCTTGAAGAATTGTCTTCGCAAATCTAGAGGATTTTGTTACATGGCCATACCATTTCGGTTTCGGTTTTCTATCTTTTCATTCTGGTGTTCTCCATCTATCTATTTTGCATAATATGGAGTTCTCATTCATTCTTTTGTTGTCATATTATTATTAATGTATTAAAGACACGGTTTCAACGAAGAAATACGTGGGCCTTACAGAGGGTAATTTCAAGGCTAGGTTCAATAATCACATCTTGAGCTTTAGGCACTGGGATAAAAGGAAAACGACCAAATTATCCAGTTATATATTGTCCTTGAAAGATAAAGGTGTCAGTTACAACATCCATTGGAAGATCTTAGCCAAGTGTAAGCCCTACACCAACGGCACTGGAAGGTGCGATCTTTGTGATATGGAAAGATGGCTCATCTGGAAAAGCAGCTTAGACCCCACCACATGTCTAAATTCAAGAACTGAAATTTTCGGATCATGTCCTCATGATAGGACTTGCTTTCTATATTGTGTCTACATACCAGCTCTCTCTCTCTCTCTCTCTCTCTCTCTCGCTTAGTAACTTTATTATAAAATTGTTTTTATCCGTAGTTTTAGTCTCAATATGT
>NC_068995.1:4288370-4289842 GCF_001194135.2 Octopus bimaculoides | reverse complement strand
TATATATATATATATATGTATATATATATATATATGTATATATATATATATGTGTGTGTGTGTGTGTGTGCGTGTATCTTTCATCTTTCACTTGATTCTGTCATTGGATTGCGGTCATGCTGTGATATCGCCTTGAAAATTCATGAATACACGAGATATCACTGAATGCAGCTAACATATATATATAAGTTGCATTTCTTCAATCGTTTATATATATATTTAGAAAGGAAAATGAAACTCTTCAGTTCACACAAACACACATACAAAACTGTGTATGTCTATAAGTACATATATATTTATATATATCTGTCTGTTTGTCTGTCTGTCTGTCTTTCTATCTATCTATCTATTTATCTATGTATCTATATATTCGTCTCTCTCTCTCTCTCTCTCTCTCTCTCTCTCTCTCTCTATCTATCTATCTCTCCCTCTCAATATATATATATACATACACATCATGTGTTTGTGCTTTTTGCTCAAAGAAATATTAGATTGCAACCAACCAACATATGTGTCAGCTGCATATGGTATAATTGCGCTTTGATATAAGAAAATTGGAAAATAAAACTGAAATATGATTCCTCCATTTCATAATAATACCTGCATTTATACCAGTCGTGAACCAGGTGGGAAGTACTTAAGACAAATTAAATGCACTGTACGAACACATACATACCCAAACATTCATATACACATAAATATGTTTAAATGCACACGCAAACACATACACAGACAAACAAACATGCAATATATATAAATATATATATATACATATATACATTTGTATGTATGTACATGTACGTACATATGTATGTATTGGTGCGTTTAAGTTTGCACGTATGTAATGAAAACGCATGCGAATAAAAAATGAGATATAATAATAATAATGATACAAACAACATTAAAATATATGAATAATAATAATAATAATAATAATAATAATGATAATAATAATAATAAGAAGAACAGGTATATGTTTACGATTACACAAACACATATAAACAGTGTATACTTACATATACACACATAAACACTCACATATCTACAATGTGTGTACACATACATATATACATACACACACATATGTATACATATATATATGTATATACAAATATCTATCAGAAATAAAATAATATATTCCTCTATACACGATCATACAAAACCCCTTTTTTGTATTTATTTTTACTCACATATATATATATATATATATATATCTACATGTGTACATAGACAATGTTACACATACGCATACACACACGCACTCCCGAACATAGTCTCACAGACGCAGACACAAAAATCACACTCACACACACATTAACCACCGCATTCATACACACCCAATAACCTTGCCCCCTCCCCTCATGTACATCTGTGCATCAATTTAGCGTTAGATTTGTATATTCTAGTCATTGTTCGAATGAATAAATTTCAATCACATGTATTCATGTTCTTGTGTGTGGGTATATATATAT
>NC_068995.1:4286802-4287984 GCF_001194135.2 Octopus bimaculoides | reverse complement strand
ATATATATATATATAATATTTTTCAGATATATATTTATACGTACACACGCACAAACACACACACACACACGTACACACACACACACACGCAAACACACACAATCACACACACAGACAAAACACACACAGACAAAACACACACACACACACACGCGTACACCACACACCACACTATTGCTACGATGTTTGTTTTGCATCCACGAAAAAAGAAATAATAATGGAAAAATCATTTTACCAAATATGAAACAAAATGGAGTTTTAAATAAATAAAATAAAATAAAACATTGAAACCACAATCTGGGGAAAAAAAAGAAGAACGAGAATTATTCGAAATGGAAAGTCAAATTGATTTAGATTCCTGTACGTGTCAGGTATTGGCCATAATCAGAAGATTAATAAGGGGCCACACGTAGGCACAGCTTACAGCCGGAGGTAAACATGGATCTGTGCAATTTTTCGTTTGGTAAATCTGTTTCGCTTACTTGCGAAAAATCGGGAGTCTGTGAATAGATTAAAGAATTTCCTTATCATAGCAGGTATTAATACTTGGTTTAGTTGTGCTGTTATGATGTTGGATTTAGAATTACGAGCATTTTTTTTTCGAATTCTGGTACCAATCTTGCTCGGGATAACGTACACCACGGTTGTCGATGGGTTGTCAAAAAATCGGAAAAAGTCATTCCAAAGACATGCACAGCGATGTGGAGACGATTTGAATTGATATGGATAAGAATGGTGTTATCAAAGAAGAACAATAGGCACATGGTCACCAGCTAATATATAACAACATCCGGTAGTCGTATCATACATGTAATACAATTAATATATAATATATGTATGTATGTTTGTATGTATATATATATATATATATATATATATATATATATTGTTGTATATATATTGTTATATATATTGTTGTACAAAATGGCTGATATTTAGCAAGGTGAGACACACATAAAAAGGAAGGAAACAAAGGACCACTGATGAGGTCACAGAAGTGTGACGAAAGAACTCTGGCCGAAATAAGATTAAGATTAATGTAATATAAAGCTGAAGCAAATTAACACCAAATATACAGTGCGTGTGTTTTTATTGGCTAAACTGGCAATATGACCATCCCCAAGTACAACAACATCTGTTTCAACACACGATTTCACATCAAAAATCTTGCAAAACAAATAT
>NC_068995.1:4285363-4286394 GCF_001194135.2 Octopus bimaculoides | reverse complement strand
ATATATATATATATATATATATAAATACATTCAAAAGTAATGGAATGAAATAACTTTATCGACACTATGTATG
Organism: Octopus bimaculoides; assembly: GCF_001194135.2. Lineage (NCBI taxonomy): Eukaryota > Metazoa > Mollusca > Cephalopoda > Octopoda > Octopodidae > Octopus > Octopus bimaculoides. The sequence continues at coordinate 4,286,321 of NC_068995.1, read as the reverse complement.
TATATGTCTCATCCATTTTAAACTAGTTTGATAAGTGTCAGCGTACGAAATTCGGGGTCCTTGAGTCACTCTGTAATTGCCAGCCGTTTATGAATAAAAACAATGTATATTACGTACATACATAGATATGTACATGTGTATACACGTTCACAATCTCGCACAGACACACAAATATGTAGTATTTTATACCTATATATACGTACGTGCATATGAGCATGTGTGTATGTATTAAAATCGTAAAATATATTATTTAGTAAGAAATCTAAAAAGAAACCAACGAATGAAATTGAAAAAACAATTACGTCATAAATGAGGACGAAGAAACAACGGAAGAAGAAAGAACTGCAAAGCATTGAAGAAAGAATGAATGGAATAAAAAGAAAGAGAAAAGAGAAAAAGAAGGAAAGAATGAAAGAGAAAAAGAGAAAGAAACAAGTAAAAAAATGAAAGCTGTAGATGAAGAGTAGCCAGTATATTTTCTTGTAATGTTCGTAATTAGAGAATGTCATTTAAAATGGAGCAGTAAAATGACAGCTAATAATAAACGAGCGTAGTGACCATTTATGTGGAGATTCTGAGATACCCAGAGGCCATACTCACCTGTTGCTACTTCGTTAATCGTTGTTTCATCGTCAGTTTTCACTGATTTTAACAATTAAAACTGCCCAGTGGATAATCATTAAATGTCATTGTTTGGAATAAATTCCGCCATTTCAATGTCATCATATTTGTCTATGAAATGACAGTGGACAGGCAAAGAAGGGAATTATCTTTCTCTTTGTCTTTTAATCGTACTCTCTTCCTCTCTCCTTGTCCCATTCTATATCTATCTATCTATCTATCTATCTATCTATCTATCTATTTATCTCTGCACAAACACACACACACGAACATACACATACACACACAAACACGCACACACACACACACACACACACACACACACACACACACACAC
>NC_068995.1:4279797-4285075 GCF_001194135.2 Octopus bimaculoides | reverse complement strand
TATATACTCACACACAGATAGATGGCTAGCCAGATAGATAAACAAATAAATGAATAAATAAATAGATAGTGGTAGTATGTGTTGATGTATATACTCAAACAGGTCAACATGCACATACACACTCACATACACACACGCACACACACACACGCATGTATGTGTTTGTGCGTCTGTGAGTGGTTGGGCCTGAATAAATGTACATATATAGTTTTTATTGTAACAGACACAAGAAAATGCAACGAAATTACTCTGCAATTTCGAAAGAAAAGCGAAACTAAAACAGACCCGAGCAAAGCCAGAGAGAGAGAGAGGGAGAGAGAGAGAGAGAGAGAGAGAGAGAGAGAGAGAGAGAGAGAGAGAGAGAGAGAGAGAGAGAGAGAGAGAGAGAGAGAGAGAGAGAAGATAATGAGAGATGTGATGTTGCATGAATAGGAATAAGAAATGGAAGCGTATGATGATGATGAGGAAAAATGAGGAGAGTGAAGACGTGTAGGAGTAGAAAATTAGTGATGGCCGATAGATTACAAACGCGAATATAAGAAGATCTATGAGTTGGCGAAAATGGTTTAGGGTTTGTGAGGCGAAAGAACAAAATAGACGATGCTAAATGGAAGGCATTCAAATGTTTATCATTTAATTACGGGTTTCAACCACTCTGCTTGATTACTTCATGCACAATGGATCTACAGGAAGAAATACGACCAAAAAAATGGCGGTGCAAGGTTTCCGGTTTAAGTGGACAATAACGAGATCTTTATTGAATTAATAATCACTTAAGTAAAGATATATTAAAAGCCCTGGAAATATTGACAGAGAAATTTTATTAATATTTCGTGTTGTAGATATAGGTAGGTAAACGTGCACGTGTATGTATGAACATATATATATATGTATATATATATATATATATATATATACGCACGCATTCAAGTTTATGAATGTATAGTTGATACAAATATAAATATATTGATATACATATATATATGTATATATATATATGTATATATATATATATGTATATATATATATATATATATATATATATATATATATATATATATATATATACACACACAGACATTTGCATATATGTGTGAGTGTATAGACTACGATAGTAATAGATAGGTACACAGATGTATGTACATGTGTACATATGTGTATACATATAAATATATGTGTGTGTGTGAGAGTATGTGCGTATGCGTGCGTGCGTGTGTGCATATATGTGTATGTGTGTGTACGTAGACGTATCTACGTATGTATATACATATACTATGGAGAGAATTAGTTGGAATCCTTTCAACGTTCGATAAAATGCGCAGAGGGCCAGAACGAATTCTGTACCATGCAGTTCAGCTCTCTCTTCTCTGTACTTTAAATACTGAAGTTCTAATACTGCCAAGGTCAAATGTTCGCTCCGGCATCTCAAGACAGATTCATAAAATACAGTCTTATACTGGAATCGACTCATTCCTTTCATTCCTCTTACTTTTTTCTTCTCTAACCATCCGACTCTGTTTATTCCCATATATTTATCAATCAATCCGTCTGTCTATGTATGTATGTATGTATGTATGTATGTATGTATCTATCTATCAATCTATCTATCTATATATGTATCTCATTGTCCCTCGTCTTTCTTCTGACCCCTTATGTCACTGTTCTTGGAAGAAATCCTTTGTTTCGATATCTGGAGATACCTGGGTTTCACAAGGCCTAAAGATGCACAAAACTGCGAATATCTCGACGGCAACTCAATGAATCTATGAAAAAAAATGCCGATGCGGATCCACACCATAATTTGAATTCTCAAACCGGATATGTGTTGCGTTCTCGAGCAAAACACTCCATTTCAAGTTACTCCCTTTTACGCAGCTGTAACTGGGTAACATTCTGGTAGAGATTGTGGCGTACAGCAGACATTGTGGCGTACAAAGATGAGTTGAGGATTCAGAAAACTCACCTGCACGGAGGTGTCGTGAGCCACATTATGAATTCAGCGATCGAAAGAAAGAATAGTACAACCATTACTGTGTATCGCGTCTGACTGGTATTACTTGCGCAGACACGTTGAAGGATGATGACGATGGTGATTATGAGCTTTTGAGTTCAAAACACGCCATATCGAATTCAATATTTCCATTCGCCAAGGTCGATAAATGCAATAACAATATATACTAGAGTCGATGTAACAGACCGTGTCCATCCATCTCCTGCTATAGGCTTCTGGTCAATGGAGAAATATAAGAAGCGTTTAATAAAGAATATTATAGACAAGCTAGAATAATGTTGATTACTGTCACATAATCCTGAGACGAATTTCTGAAAGAAACAGAAATGGAAATAAATTCTATAGAATGTTTCGAAATATATTTCCGTTACTTATTTCACTAACCCAGGGGAAGAAAAAGTCAAGTTAATCATAGAAGGATTTGGAGGGACTTAAAGTAAGCCCTGGGAGGGAGGAAACAATAAATAGATATTACATTTTCACGGGTGAGAATCGGCAATGGGTGAGAATCAGAATACCAAGAATAAAATAAAATAGAAATAATAGACAGCCACACATCGGATATCTGATTATATTGCTGTGGATTATTGTAATAAATGGAACATTTGACGAAACGAATCAAGGTTTGTAATAAAAAAAATAGAGAAATTATTTATCTGTATTGGAGTGTACTGTCTTAGATTTGATATAGAACGAATATGACTATAATACTCAAAGGAAATAACAGCTTTTAGACAAATAATTTATATAATATGAAGCAGGGACATTTAGGGGTAGAAGAAGACTTAAACGAGGACAGGAAATGAATAAGCTGGTTAGTTGAAGGGTAAAAATACTGAAAGGAGAAACATTTATTTCGGTAAAAAGTTTAAAAGAAGAAAATGTTATTGCGAATACGTAATATGAGAGAGAATATGTTGGCCGAATTGGGAGCACATGCGCACTTGCTTGTGTGTGTGTGTGTGTGTGTGTGTGTGTGTGTGTGTGTGTGTGTGTGTGTGTGTGTGTGTGTGTGTGTGTGTGTGTGTGTGTGTATGTGAGTGTGTGCGTGCGTGTGTGTGTGTATGCGTGTGTTTATGTCCTTATATATTTACATACATACATACACACACGCACGCACTCATACATATATATGTATAGACAGATAGATAGTTAGAAAGATATATAGACATATATATATATATAGAGAGAGAGAGAGAGATAGATATATAGATACATATAGATACATATACATATACATGTGATCATACACATCCACACATACAGACATATATACATGTACATACATATATATGCATATAAATGAATATCCATTCATCCCCACACAATATGCATATATATACACACACAAACACACACACGTACATATATATATATATATATTAAAATATAGGGTCAACAATCAAACAATTTAGGTCTTAATAGACACAAGATGTGATCTATTTCTAGCACATTGAATGTCCACGTTAGTGGTCAACGTTATATATATATATATATATATATATATACATGTGTGTGTGTGTGTGTGTGTGTGTGTGTGTGTGTGCGTTTGTGTGTGTGTGTGTACAGGTTCCTAAATCTGGCACAAGACCAGCAGTTTCTGGGGATGGGTGTGCCGATAACATCGATCCCAATAATCAACTGTTATTTATTTTATCGACCCCCGACAAGAAGAAACTCGACGAAATTTGAACACGGAACGTAAAGACAGACGAAATGCTGTGAGCCATTTCTTTCGGCGTATCAGCTCACCGCCTAATACACACGCCCCCCCCCCACAGAACCAATGAACGAGCATCGCTCTATATGCTGCGAAGATCATTAGACATTGTTGACGAAGTTCCTCCTAAAATGGCAAAATGGTCCTTACTGAAGTGTATTTGAAAAACCACGTTTTAACCGATAACAATATCGCTTGATTTGCTAGAACATCTCCAACACCATCGAACTTTGGAAGGAAAGGAATATATTAAATGATGTGAACGTAGACAGCCATGAATAGACAACTGGGCTAAAATGATTCCGATGAAATGTTTGTTCAGTGAATACTTCAGTTATACAGTAATATATTTTATATTCTTTTCTATTCTAGGCACAAGGCCTGAAATGTTTGGGGAGGGCTCCAGTCGATTACATCGACGCCAGGACTTGACTGGTACTTAATTTCTCAAATCCGAAAGGTTGAAAGGCAAAGTCGACCTCGGCAAAATTTGAACTCAAAGCATAATAACAGACGAAATACCTATTTCGTTATTGCCCACAAGGGGCTAAACAGAGAGGGGACAAACAAGAACAGACGAACGGATTAAGTCGATTACATCGACCCCAGTGCGTAACTGGTACTTAATTTATCGACCTCGAAAGGATGAAAGGCAAAGTCGACCTCGGCGGAATTTGAACTCAGAACGTAACGGCAGACGAAATACCGCTGAGTATTTCACCCGGCGTTCTAACGTTTCTGCCAGCTTACCGCTCTTTTGATATATTTTATATTGTAGTCAAAATAATTATGATTAATATAAATTTTCTTTACTTGTAGGATATCGAAGTATAAACTGAATAACTAGTGTTAATTAATGATTATCAAGGCAAAGGTCGACAATTCCGACATTTTAAATAACAAAAATTTGACCTACACATGTAGAATGAGGAAATAAAACTATTATCTCGAGAACTAATATTAATTTAAACCTAAATATCATTCTGTCATATTACGCCCTCTTAGTAATAAAGGAACGTAATAGAGGTGCAGAGGAAATGTATAAGAATTTGTGTGACGGCTAAATATGATGAATGAGGGGAATTAACTATAAACGCAATTAAAGTTCACCTGTACGTTAGACATCGCCTGCAACAAACAACGGAACTTCGACTGCCTGGAAGGAAAATCTGTAAATGAAATCATAACGTGCCTTTGTATAGTATAATATTTTATGTATACTTTAAATATTTTTGATATACGAGATAAATATGTTTTGGAATGAAATATGAAGTAAACCCATGTGGGGCTTGCTGCTGTATATTGGTGATGCATGCGGTAAATATATACCAAATATGATTCTGATATTCAAGAAAGACTTCTTAGAGAAAAATGATAAACAACGTGAAAGCGATTGCAAATGCAGATACGGTGTATGTAAATTGTTGTACTCACAAACTCATATGTATGTATGTATGTATGTATGTATGTATGTATGTATGTATGTATGTATGTATGTATGTATTATAATATATATAAGAGTATGTGTAGATATATATATATATATA
>NC_068995.1:4276043-4278314 GCF_001194135.2 Octopus bimaculoides | reverse complement strand
ATTATAGATATTCATACTGAGCAGTGTTCGCAAGTGATCACAATGAAAACTTATCGTGGTCCTTACAAAAATTACTATACGTCGTCGCTTTTGTAATTATGAAAAACACACTATGCATTGCGGTAATCATTATTCAATAATAATAATAATAATAATAATAATAATAATAATAATAATAACAATAATAAATACCCTGATGTAGTACCGGACAGTAGCTCTCATGGCTTCTCATCTTGACTGATTGGAGGTGTTATCATGTGCGTTGCTTTGTCTTGGTATACAAAGATAAGCTACAGCAAATATTCTGCTCAATATCACAGATTTGCTTGTCAGTTGTTTGAGTATAACCAATTGAGCATGTCCCTTAATGGTTGACGATATACGCATCTCTGATCAACACCAGAAGCTGTGGGAGAATATCATAGCCATGTTTTGAGAGGAATTCTTTGGGGTTTGGATAATTCACCTTTGGCAACATGGTTGTTGTGTTCATATTCCTTAAACAACCCTTATTCAGGGACCTTTTACCAGGATGGGCTCCTCGACCTTAAGAAAATTCTAACTGGGCCCTACCTGCAAGGTCATGCGCTGTTCATCATGCTATGAGATCACTTCGTCGCACACATATATTTGTGATGCATTTGCCTGGTGTACCCTTATCACACGGGTAGTCATGATGGGTATATTTTTCTCCAGTGTCACTTTGATGGTATGCACTGCTCTCTCACTCAAATAATAATAATAATAATATCAGGTGAGTTCTAAGCACTGGAAAGACTGTTTAAATCTTGTGGATACCTAAAGTTACAGGTAATAAGCCACTCACCACATAGTTCTTTCCAGGAATAAGACCAAACCCGCATCAAAATATTAATAATAATAACAGACAAAGTTAATATAAAAAAATGGATTTTCCAGGACGACTCGTTGACCCATTCAATATTTATTTTATATAAGGCGCCGAGCTGGCCGAAATCTTAGCACGCGGGGCCAAATGCTTAACAACTTTTCGTCCGTCATTACGTTCTGAGTTAAAATTCCGCCGAGGTCGACTTTGCGTTTCATCCTCTCGCGGTCGATAAATTAAGTACCAGTTGCGTACTCGGGTCGATCTAATCAACTGGCCCCTTCTCCAAAATTCCGAGCCTTGTGCCTAGAGTAGAAAAGAACATTTGTCTTATGTTTGATCCCCGCTCAGCTTAGTATTGAGGAAAGCAAAGGCAGGGTATCAGTTCAGAAATAGTAACGGAAAAATTAACCCTTTGCTCTACATAGATGATATGAACCTGTTTTAGTAAGAATGAAAAATGATAGATTCCTTGATACAGACTGTAAGACTCTACAATAAAGATATAGGCATGCAATTTGGCATAGATAAGTGTGCAATATTAGTCATGAGAAAGGGACAGGTAGTCAAGAGCGAAGGCATCCAATTACCAGTTAGCCAGAAGTTTTTGAAATGAGGGTAAAGTTATAAGTATGTAGGAGTATAAGAATCCGACAGAGTACTAAGTATAGAAATGAAAATGCATATCGAGAAAGAGTAAATCACAAATGCGAGGAAGCTAATGAAGTCAAAGCTAAATGGTTCGAATCTAGTGAAGGCTGTAAATACTTGTGCAGTATCGTTATTTAGATACTCAGCAGCTTTTGTAGATTTCAGCCCTTGTGCCTAGAGTAGAAAAGAAAATGATATATTTCTTAACGTAAACTGGATAATTGATTTCCATAAAAGGTCATGTTTAACTTCTGCTTTAAGCTCTTTTACAAAGTATACCAGAAGTGTTACTTAAATTTATTTTTGTTTTAGTTTTGGTTGCACCAATATTCTTAGAATCCATTGTTCTAAACCAGCCATTACTCTTGTTTATTATAGTTTAGATATTTTTCTTATTCTCCAATGCACAGGCCACCACAAAGTATCATATGATATAAACGTCTTGTTTCTTTATTGCAGGGACGAAAAACTCAAGCAAGTGAGGTCATAATATTGTTTTTACCCATATGTAAGTATATTAACGTGTTTAATTCAATAAATGCTCTGAACTTTATGTTTCAAAGTACTTTGTACTTTTCTAGTAATTAGCCCAATGTGTTTGCAGAGCTTATACAGGGTTTCGTTTTTTAAATGCAATTGCGTCAGCAATTTTCCATTCGTCTTTGGCGAGATAACATTGTCCATAAATATGTACTTCTGTATCATTGTGTGTACATGCACATACACATAAATACATACGAATGTGTGTGTAAATATATATATATATATATATA
>NC_068995.1:4271385-4274271 GCF_001194135.2 Octopus bimaculoides | reverse complement strand
ATATATATGTATAAGAACAAAGAGGTAAATAATGTGATTGTAAATGGAACGGAAGAGACTGTATGCCGAGAGTAAGGTTGTAAAATTGAATAGACATAGAAAGAATATAAAACACAGAGCGAGAATAAATGAATAAATGAATAGATGAATCGAAGAATAGAAGAATCGGTTATTTAATTATTGAATGTAATTTCGACTACATCAGAGAATGTAAGAATATATCGACGTCATTAATTAGCAGCAACAGTTGCTATAATTTACCTACTGCGTTGATTGGTTCCAATAGATATATTACTTACTGACTTAGAACACCTACATATTTAGCGGGTGTGGGTGCGGAAGGTAGGCAGGTAGGCGTGTAGGCAAGTAGTTGGTAGCTGGTTTGCATTTTGTCGGTGACAGCGGCGGCGGCGGCGGCGGTGATGTTCATGATGGTGAGGCAGCCCACATCTCACTAGTTCGGTGCTATTGAGCCTTACAATGACAATGTTTCTGATGATGAGGGTAGATGAAATATTATTATTCCAGAATCGTTAGCCGAGCGAAATGCTTAGCGGTATTTCGTCCGTCGTTACAGTCTGAGTTCAAATTCCGCCGAGGTCGACTTTGCCTTTCATCCTTTCGGAGTCAATAAAATAAGAACCAGTTGAACACTGGGGTAGGTGTAATCGACTTATCCCCTCTCCGAAATTGCCGGTCTTGTGCCAAAATTATTATTATTATTATTATTATTATTATTATTATTATTATTATTATTATTATTATTATTATTATTGAGTGAGAGAGCAGTGCATACCATGAAAATGAAACGGGTAAAATATACGAAGCCCAATATAGCCATCATGCCTATCCGTCTGATAAAGGTACACCAGGCGCATGCATCACAACCATATGTGCGCGACATGGTGATCTCGAATCAGCGCATAAACAGCGCATGACCGTACGCTCCTTAAGTAACTGCTTTAAAATTAAACTCCCGCAATTAGAATTATATTAATAGTTTTGTTGAACTTATTATAAGATGTAAACCTAAATTACGCAACACCTTCCTCAGCAACAAACCCAGACTTCCATTTAACATTACTAGTTAATCACCTCAAATTTATATTTAATTTTTCAAAACAAATTCAATTTTCCCCTCTATATGACTCAGAAGATGTTTACATAAATTACGCAACACCTCCATCCATGCCAAACTTTAATTCCTTTTAAGAAATTCCTGTCACTCAATATTTGTAGTTACTGGAAATTCCGCAAGGACCCACACCTTTCTTTCTCTCTAGAACGGTTCTTAATCTGTTTAACATTTAGCATAACTATGATGTTCGCTGGGAGAATCTTCCGCTAAGTTTGTTAACAAGTATATCAAACTCTCGCTTCTACATGCTCCTCTATGTTACCATTACGTGGCGATGAGGAAATATGACTGAGATTAGTGCATCTCTCACAGATTTCGATTCTTTCAACAAACTTATTCGGTTACTCTCTAATTACCTTGAGTGTCATGTCATCTCCTAAATCTTATTACATCTATGTTTTCTTATTTCCTTTTTCTATTTGCCCAACGGCCTTCAACGTACGTATACTTGGGCGTGTGAGTATTTTTGCTGAGTATGATTTTATAAATCTATAACTGAACATATAACGTTGTTCACCTGTCTCCATTTCAGCTTTATTGTCGCACATTTTCTAATTTCTAGCATTACCTGTAATCAACTTCCAACGTACGTCAGCATGTGTATATGTTTGTGTTGTTTACATATATTATTGGTATTCGTTTAGAAAGATTTACGTCTAAGTGTGTATGTACCTGTACTTATAATGTATTCTTTGGTTTTTAGTATATGCACTCTAACAGGTATGAACACACATATTCATATCCTTGATCATGTGTATACCTTAGAATATATATGTGTATATGCATATTTCTATGTATGTATATGTATGTATGTGTATATTTATGTATGTATGTATATACACATTCATATTTGTTTACGTATGTTTGTATGTGTGACTATAATTATATGTATATACTGACATTCTTCGTATGAGCACAGTTACATCGTTTTCGTGTAAGCGTGTGTGGGTGTTTGTGAACTTGTGTATTCGTGGGTGTATACATCAAGTAGCTGACAACGCCCCCCCCCCTTACAGAAGAATCTTTGTATAAGTATAAGTATATATATATGTCTGTGTACATATTTGCTATATTTATGACATATGTGAATATTTTCCAATGGCCATGATCCTGTGTTAAATGTAAATCAGAAACTGTGCTCCTCACATTAAAGTTATGTTGAATATTTGGTTCCATACTTGATGAAAATATATCTAATATTTGGTTGCCTATTTGTCGATATTAATCTAATACTTGGAGATATAAACGTATTTAAAAAATATCCCATGTCTTTCCTAGCTAGAGTGGAGGGTGAGATTTAGCGTTACCCCCATTAAATACCAAAATGACAAGAATAAGAGCAGCAAAGATAGGAATATTCTCAAAATAACACGTTATTACGTCATAGCCTTTTGCTATTTCTTATTTGTTCATTAACTTATTTATTTTATTTTACATTTAACGCATCTGGACGTAAAACACAACATTGCAGACACTTTGTGACTATATTACAATTCCAAATGTTACTATTGGTAAATATTAGCGCTTCGTTACATCGCCTGTAACATTATCAATAGATTTAATGTGAGCAATACTAGAATTCTGTAATGCAATAAACGAGGTTTCTTTGGAAATTTCAAGACAGACATAATAGACATTAGCAGTGAATTTGCTGTTAAGAATTTCAAATAAGCATCACTTAATAAAGTTTATATATGTATATATATATTCACACAGAACGTATTATATATATATATATATATATATAT
>NC_068995.1:4267666-4271294 GCF_001194135.2 Octopus bimaculoides | reverse complement strand
GTGTGTGTGTGTGTGTGTGTGTGTGTGTGTGTGTGCTTGAATGTTTGTGTACGTGTGTGTGTGTACGTATGTTTATGTGTGTCTGTACGAGTGTGCATGCGTGTGCGCGCGCGCATGTGCGTGTGTGTAAATGAAAAAGGACAGGGAGTATATGCAGATATGCAGATATTTATCGCATTAAAGTTAAAGTTTACCAATTCCTGCTCGGGTTTCTTGCAACAAGCAACAGTTGCTTATCAAATGAAGAATATTGTATGTATGTATGTTTTTATGTATATATATATATATATATATATATATATATATACATATATGTGTGCATGTATGTATACACGCACACACACGCATATATATATGTACAACCAGTTATGCATGCGTACACACACACGACACACACTTGCTCACATCGGTATCTACACATGCACGTACACGTTTATACATTTACTTCGTATAATCATAAGTACTAACACTACTTAGAAGCTGCGAAACCACTCTAATGGAATCAGACAGGATGACAATAATCTACGTGGACTTCTTAACACTACGATAAGAGTCGTACATCTATTTGTACACTCAACATTTAACATCAGTGAAAGCGAGTCGGTTTCATGGTATTAAGTTGACTTCATTGCATCAAGATCGTCAAGGTGGCATTAACTAAGTTAGACATGATACTTATTGTGATGTCGAGTGCCTGAGGATTGTCGATCAGGAAGAAAGTCCAAGCAATAGAAAACATGGATCTATAGGTAAATATGACACACCCTACCAGTATAATACTCACACACACACACACACACACACACGCACACATGCATACGCATACATGTATAAGCACATATGTATTTTTTGTGTGTGTATATATATATATGTGTATGTGTGTGTTTGTGTGTGTGAATAGAAATACATATTTATAAAAGAGGCAAAATAAGAAGTTTATAATCTCTTGTTATTTTCTCTCTACCTGTTTGAAAACGTTGCATTGAAAGAATTGCATCTTTATTTTGTACAGTTTCATTATCTCTGGAAGTAAAATTCGGTCAGCATAATTGGTATCTATCTATCTATCTATCTATCTACCTGCATATATGTATATGCACGCGTGTGTCTGTAGGTGTTCATATAAATACATATTACTCTGTAGACATGTTTATTTGGAGCTCATTGATGAAAATATATATGCTTGCATATTTGTGAGTATATATCGTAGGAGGTATATATAAATTTTGTATAACGATACGTGTATTTATACATAGATAAGTGCGTATACGTTAGTATGTGTGTGCGTGCGTGTGTGTGTATGTGCATATATGCATGTGTGTATATGTGCGTGTGCGAGTGCGAGTGCGAGCACGCGTGTGCATGTGTGTGTCTATTATATTCATTGAATATGTTACGCTCTTCGGTCCCAAAGTGCCGTTCATTTGAAATTCTTAGCAGCTAATTCATACAAAATGTTTCTTTTCAACTTTTGAACTCATCTTTTATTACATTATAAAATTGCAGCCGTATATGCTGTAGACATGTTTGTATACTTTGCGCACATACTTTCATATATGTGTGTGTGTGTGTGTGTGTGTGTGTGTGTGTACAGTGTGCGAAGTGTAAATTGTCGTCATCTTATACTTGTAATTTGGCGCGTGCGCATAGTTTGTTTTTGTTTCTGTCGAATACACAATATAGTAGGGTCAGTTGGGCACCGTCTGTGAGAACAACACCACGAAAACTCCGTCAGTAAACGACATGCTGTACTGCTTGGCATTCACGCCGGAAGATCCAATACGAACATTTCAGAGTGCTTGGATGTCATTTCAGTATAAGAGATATCTCAAATCACGTCCCGTTTCTATTTGACGATCACGGAAATCATTTGAGTAATGATTTCGAATGGAATATTTTGCAGAAGTGGCGTCTTAATTTTGCTGTTGAGTTGATTTCGCAAAGAATATTCGCTAAATATTTCTGCATCTGGCGTGTATATGTATGCATCATTCTTCTGATCTCGTATCAGAAGTGAATGCCGCCAATCTACTAATGTCAACTGCTTCTTTTCTGATCGTCCTTGTGATTAAAATACTTTATGGTGTAATGTCTGAATCATCAGAACCGTGTCTTTTTATTCACAGTAAATATTTAACTGTTTGTTTTGCTTTGTTCGTGTTGTTCATTTTGTTTAAAGAATGCTTTGTCTTTTATTTATTGTTATTCTTGCCGTTCTTAATCTTTTGCCTGTCTTGTGTGTCTTATGAGATGCGCATTGTCAATTGTCTCAACCGCCAGAGTAACTTGGGATCTGGGAGAAGAAAGATCTTTATTTCACAGAACGTATGAAACAATGGCAAATTCAAAATCCGATGCCGAGAATAGGCATTTAAGACAAACTCATGAAAATGCTTTCGACAAGCAGAAAGAAAACCTAAAGTTCTTTCGTGTTGACTGGAACAGATTCTGCAATTGATTTTGTTTTTCTTTCATATTTTAAAGTTGGCCTCTCTTTACTGAAGTTATTTCTAATTCTTTCGCTTTTCTGCATCCAACAATGCCTACAGGACCTCAATGTCCGCTTTAACCCCCAGGATTATCTATCAATTAGTCTCGATACTTTTTGAAGCGAAATTGATGTCTTAGCTTTTTGTTAAAACACCTAATTCTCGTCTCCATATTTACTTACCTTTGGGAGTATATTTGTTCTCTTCGGTTCATTTGGAGAAGTATTTTCTATGCACAAATCTCAACAGAGGTTTCCGTATAGCCTGGGAAATGTATATCCATTGAAATATCAAATCCCGGGAGTATTCTTCATCGCACCATTTTTAGTATAAATTTGAAGATTCTTTCGTACGTATTTAAAGCTGAAATTTTATCCTTTCGAATTTTCGATTTGTATTCCACGGACGCAGACATTTTCTCTTAATTAACAAAGAGAAATACAGACTTGATTTTTGTTCTTAATAGTCCTCTATTGCTCTGTGTTGTAGATCCAACTGTGGCCGTGCTGGGGCATCACCTTTATATATATGATATCGATGTGGTTTTTATCAAACCCAGCGCGGCCCTGAATGAGTAGATCTATGAACAAATTATCTCCAGCTCTGGTTTCCTATTTTACTTCCAGACGGTGTATGCAGGACTAGATTATCACAATGAGGTATTTCTTTAATTAGATTTGGCTGCTATTTCTAGCATACTTAGAAATCATCGATACGGTTGTGTCAAAAATAAGACCAACGAAATTAAATACAAACATTTCTTATTGTTGATGTTGTTGTTGTCGTTGTTATTGATTCTTGTGATACTGTAGATGTTGCTGGCTGTTCTTCAGCTGATAACTTGTTCTGCAGAAAATTAAATATGAAGATGACATGAAAGAAAAAAAAAGAAAAAAAAACAAACACAAGCTTCAGTCCCTCCACGTCAGCCACCGCAACGAGGTTGCTTTGAAATTCCTCAAATTTACTTCATTTTATCTCACAAATTATATTTACCGCCTTCCAGTGTCTTCAACACAAATTAATTAATCAAAGAAAACACGAATAATAATAATAATAATAATAATAATAATAATAATAATAATAATAATAATAATAATAATAATAATAATAATAATAATAATAATAATAATAATAAT
>NC_068995.1:4262796-4267284 GCF_001194135.2 Octopus bimaculoides | reverse complement strand
CTTCTTCTTCTTCTTCTTCTTCTTCTTCTTCTTCTTCTTCTTCTCAGTAGAAGTATTAATGGTGGTGGCGTTGATTGACAGAGCAACAAAATTAAACGATAATAACAGGAAAAAGAAAGTAAATATACGAGAGCAAAATAAGATTGTTAGTTCTACAAAGACAACAGAATGATTGTCTATGAAACGAAAGTGAATTCATTTGAATGTCTCGTTAAGTACTATGAGGAGGGCCTATTAAACAATTCTCTGGAGATCTGTGCTGCTGCAGACTCACCCATGCCACGTGAATCCACATCCCTCATCTGTCTTCTCAACACTTCCCTGGCTGCTACTGAAGCTAAAAAACAAAGAGGAAGAAAATGTGCACCCATACACACCCACACACATATACACGCACACACACGCATGCAAACACACGCTCGCGCACGCGCAAACGCGTACTCTCAGATAAACATACATACATACCTATGCACACATACACAGTTAGACACACACATACATTTATGTTCATATGGGTATCCATATATCTAACGTTCTATCTGCATCTATCTATCAATATGCATATATGTGTATATGTTTGTTTATATAATATATACACATGTGTATGTGTATGTATAATGCATTTTATATGCACATAATTGCATATATATATATATATATGATATTTATATACATATATATATATTTATATATAAGTATATATATAAGTATATAAAATAGATATATAAATATACTTATATATGTATATAGATACTTATGCATATCTCTCTCTCTCTCTCTCTATCTATCTATCTATCTATACACACACACACACATACACACACATATATTCATGCGTATATCTGCATACCCTTACTCTCAGAAAGAAAAGAAGTGTAGTTATTCTGCTGGATGTTTTTCCTTTCCACTCCTCCAAGTCTTCCACCCAACCACCGTTCAAACCTGTCTCATCTCTCTGCTTTAATTGCCCAGAAAAGCAAAACAAAACCAACCACAAGAAACAATCCAACACACTTCATTAGGAAGTAAATGGATTCTTTGAAAATATCGACAAGAATTCAGCCCCATTGTTGTTTTTCTTATACAAATATGTATATATATATTGTCATCAAGAAGCATTTACGATAATTTTCACTGAAAAATCATTCGAAAAGAGAAAATTATAATAACACAAGCAAGGCTGTTTAGGAAAGCGCTAAGAAAAAAATTGTTGTTGCATCCATGAACACAATAATGATTAGCGTGTCTTCAATCCTATGTCCTGAGACCAGATGCATAAAACGTCTCCATTTTGTAGAGGTGGTAATGATCTGCATTTTTTTTAAAGGAAAAAGAAAACTTAACGGTGATTTAAACAATCTTACCACAATCAAAATGATTCTATGTAAAGGGATTCGGAAAACACTCCACACAATGATGAAGATAAAGTATATTATTTCAGTCACAATGCTGCTAAACAAAATATCTGACGCATATATCTATATAGTGCCATTGACTAAGACACTAGTCGATATATAATGGTTGTACAGTGATCTTTTACTTGGACTCCTATTATTTGGTCAGTCACTGTAGGAAGTCGGTAGTAGCAGAGTCGTTGTACGAGTCCTCAGTTGGAGTCAGTGTCAGTTACGTGATAAATTACGAGTTCGAGTTTTACCGTCAAGGTAGACGTTTCAAAGTCATTCTCTTGCGGAGCAATCAGCGATCGCACAATAGACGAGTCAAAGATGATTAGATGTGGAATACTGCCGCAACATAACAATAGCAACAAGAATATTACAGAGCCGACAACATTCGAAGAGGACGAGGATCCACAATATAACACACTCACGCACGCACACAAACACACGCATACGCACACATATGCACACATTCATATGTACCACCTTCGTCTTTTCACCGTCACGTCTTTCTACTCTCCATTCTCCCTTTCTCCTCTTCCGACCTCCTCCTCATCTTCGCCTACTCCACCATTCATTTGATCGTTCGCAATCAACTCCGTAGATATTGATCTCCAAGCAAACTTATCAGCTTAACATATAGTGGCAGTGGTCTCAAGTTGCGTTCATGCAAGGGGTGAAAATGGTAATGATGATGATGATGATGATGATGATGATGGTGGTGGTGGTGGTGGTGGTGGTGGGGTATTTATTTTAGTCTTGATGGTGGTGGTCGTGTTGTCTCCGTGGCGTACTTGGTATGGTGGTGTTGACGTTGGTAGAATTTTGGTTTTAGTTTGAGTCATGATAGTGTCACTGGAAATGGTGGGGGCGTGTCTTGAAGATGATGATGGTGAAGACCATGGTAGCGGTCACGTTGATTGGTGGTGGTGGTGATGATATTGCAATAACAATGCTAGAAGCTTTGGTTGAGAACGTCGCTGATGATGATGATGATAACGGAAGCGAAGGTGGTGGGGGGTGCAATAATTATTCGATTATATTTTTTTTACTTACGTGTGTAATGCAAATAGATATTTTGGCAAAGCAATGATGAGTTAATTAGGTGTTGCTTGGAATCGTCGAAATAATCATCAAACCTTCTTTTTGTTTTTCTGTCGCAGCATTTCAGTTTTAGAAAACGTTGAATGACGCAACGGATGTACAGAGTCCAAGACATACTATGTCAAAGAAGAAAATGCAGACGATGTAGTCTGTATATGAAAGACTTAGGCTTGCTCACTAACAGATTAACAAATTCCTCCTCCTCCTCCTCCTCCTCCTCCTCCTTCTCCTCCTCCTCCTACTACTACTACTACTACTACTACTACTGCTGCTGCTGCTACTACTACTACTACTACTACTGCTGCTACTACTACTACTACTACTACTACTACTACTACTGCTGCTACTACTACTACTACTACTACTACTACTACTACTACTACTGCTGCTACTACTACTTATAGTACTACTGTAGCAGCGGTAAGATCAAAATGAGGACCAATTAAACAAGGACGGTCGTTTTATTTAATGTCATCAGCCGCTTATAGCAATCGTAAACGGTATCTCCTACACAAATCACAAGACGCGTCCTCGACTGATTGCGTGTGTATGTATGTGTGTATTTATGCATGTGCATTTATGTATATATATATATATATATATATATATATATGCATAGAGAGAGAGAGAGAGAAAGAGAGAGGGCGTGGGTAGAGAGATGTAAAGATTCATTAAGGGAATTGATTTCCTCTGGGATTCAAGACGGACGTGTAGTCTGACCTTGTCAGAGAATTACCATATTTAGAACACTACTTACTCGCTCATTCACACCTACCTACATACATACATACATACATACATACATACATACATACATACATGGATGTATAAAGTTGGATACCTGTATTCACTTTCGTTTATAAGTGTGAATACATAAGTGACGATTATCGTAAATAAAATGGTAATTCCATCGCAAGGCCACACTACAAAGTGAGGACTAATCCCCGTGGAAATCAATTCCCTAAATGAATTATAAACTCCGGTGCTTATCTCTGCTTTCAGTTGGTCAGATAGATAGTTTATTAGACCGCCAGCCGAAATAAAAGTAGTTTGTATACTCTCAAATTCACTGAGATAAGTATGTCTCTGTACTTAACTCATATATATATATTATTATATGTATTATGTAGGTATTCATATATTTACATGCCTATCTATCTATCTATCTATCTATCTATCTATCTATCTATCTATCTATCTATCTATCTGTCTGTCTGTCTGTCTGTCTGTCCGTCTATCTATCTATCTATCTATCTATCTATCGATCGATCGATCGATCGATCAATCCATCTGTCAATCGATCGATAGATCGAATGATCAATCTGTCTGTTTGTTCTATCTGTCTGTCTATCTAAATATCTATCTATCTATTCATCGTTCTGCCTCTCTCTCTCTATATATATATATAGTTGGATGTATATTTATGTATGCACGTATGTACGTAGTATTGATGTATGTATGTATGTATGTACGTACGTATATACATACGTACGTATGTATGTATATATGTATGTGTGCGTATGTGTGTTTGAATTTGTATTTGCTTCTCCTGATCAGTAATAACACATTTTTCAAAGAAAATATTTCCATTCTACATAGTAAGTCCACATTATAATAAAAACAGAAAAAAGATAAAGAAAAAAGTACCGAGTCATTTTCTTTATGCATATAAACAGAGCCAGACAGAAACTTTTCCCCATAAAATGTCTAATCATTTTATTTTGATTATAACCGGAACAACTAGAAAATAAGAATTTTGTTCTCACCCATCAACAAAATA
This sequence comes from Octopus bimaculoides, assembly GCF_001194135.2. Lineage (NCBI taxonomy): Eukaryota > Metazoa > Mollusca > Cephalopoda > Octopoda > Octopodidae > Octopus > Octopus bimaculoides. Next base: position 4,263,000 of record NC_068995.1, on the reverse strand, counting down.
AAAAGAAAAACAAAAGAAAAGAAAAGAAAGCGCCACCTTCTGAGCGTTTGGAAGATCAAGTATTTCGAAGCTCTACCGATTGGTTGTATAGTGCAGCTGTTGGTAGATGTTTTGTGTCTTCATAATAGATTCTTCAATATACATAATCGATTAGTCTCAAACCTTCATCCGACAGGAAAATAGCCGCAAGCTCATAATTTTGCG
>NC_068995.1:4255250-4262335 GCF_001194135.2 Octopus bimaculoides | reverse complement strand
TGCTACTTCCAGAGGTAGATAAATCCAAGAAAATGTGGAAAAAAAGCCTCTCCTTTCCCTTAATTTTTCACTAGTTATTATTATTATTATTATTATTATTATTATTATTATTATTATTATTATTATTATTATTATTATTAATACTGTTGTCTGTATACTAACCGTCGACATTGGTCTTTGGTATATATATATATATTCCGAATTTGCGTAAATGTGTAGAGAATAATATATCAGTTGAATAAAGTTACAACATGGTCTGGTTTTCACTTTATTTTACCTGATTTTCATTTCTTTTATCTGGTTTTCACGTACTTAAAAAAAACATTTTTTTACAATGTTGAAGTGTGTTAAACATTAAAGAACAAAACTTAGTAATGTTCATAAATTTCACTTAACGCTTTCATACGTTCCTAATAATCATCAGACTTCAAAATGTATTGACCGACGGTTGAGTTGAGTTCTTGACAACTTTAGTAAAATGACTGACGTCTTTCTTTTTTTTATACCTTTTAGAAGGCTCCGACATGCTGAATATTTCGAATACGGTTTTGACCAATCAGCATCCAGCTTAAACGTCACGGTTTGTCGCACCGACATTAGTGGCATAGATATCACCTTTATTTTAACCAATGAGCTTGCGCTTTACAAGTAATGGTATTAGGAGTGATCAAACTTAATCGGTTTCGATCGTTTTTATTTCAGTCGGTGAGAATTTTCTGTAATTTTTTTATATTCATATGTCAAAAATATTCCAGGACGAGCCCAAACATAGTCTTTAAAGTCGGTGCTCCAGCATAGCCGCAGTCAAATAACTGAAGCAAATAAAAGAATATTTTTTAATCCACATCATTAACTGGTTGTTATATTATTGTTGTTATTTCCGTTCAGAACAGGTTTCAACATTTTAATGAAACATTTTTAAGAACATTTTTATCGTTTTTCCCACCTCGCTTGTGTCATGTAGTTTGTGGAAAGGAAAAATTGAAAACATTTTTTGACCACATGTTTCTATATATTCGCTCAATGGAATTTGGCGCACATTAGTGTTCCGGATTTGTGGTCAGTGAACTCGTGAGTGTTCCAATAATGCATTCCCTGTCTCAGTAATGTGTAGTTCCTCGCAATTAGGGCATTTAATGCAGTGGATCAAATTTCTGCTTTTGCAGTTCATATCTGCATTTGTGAAAATCTGTCCATTTTTTTTTTTTTTTGTTCTAATGGATCTGCCAGTAAGTATGTGTTGACACGTTCTACATTTGTTATCATTACATTTGGATACTGTGAATGTTTTATCTGTGAATGTTTTATCTTGTTTGTTCATGTTGAATTTTGCCTTTGTATATAGTTTCTTTAGGTTGTGTTGTTGCTTTCTACTTAAGATAAATGTTTGATTAATTATTATGTCTTTTTTCACTTTGTTTCATTATTGGCAAATTAGTTTTGATGATGTTTAAAATGGTTTGGCGATGCGGATCGTGTGTTACTAGAAATAAGTATTGTGCTCCGTTGATGGGTTCATCTTTCTCGTGTTGCCCTAATTTATTCTATAGGTATATCTTTTTCCCGTTATATGCTATTTTCTATAAGTAGGAGTAGGTATTTCTGCTTGAACAGAGATCCTTTGAGTACTTTAAGTCGAATGTATCAACTTGTCCAAATGCAAAGCAAAAGTCAAACATAAAATAATAATAATAATAATAATAATAATAATAATAATGATAATAATAATAATAATGTTGTGTCGACGCCCCCAAGCGAAAACGTAGACATATAAATAGAGGCAGTCTAGCCGTGATAGAAGTGTTGAGTGACTGTCGGGTAGTAGTCGAGTAGAGATCATCCGAAGGTGCTAGATAGCAGTAGCTTGAGACATAACAAATAATAATAATAATAATAATAATAATAACAATGATAATAATAATAATAATAATAATAATAATAATAATAATAATAATAATAATAAAAATGATGATAATAATAATAATAATGATGATGATGATGATAAAATTGTAAGAATTTTCATTTAGGTTTGTTGGAAGTGCCACCATACGTTTATTGTACCATCACTTTAGGCATAATATTATCTATAGTCTCTTTGCTTACGCGATTATTCTACATACGTCAAGTATTACGAGCTAAATAATTCTAACAGATGCGTTCACCTGCTTACTCTAAATTTACGCCTACATATATCTACCAACAAACTTCCATCAATTATATATCGACTATGATCTTTAGACCTAGAGCTATCGACTGACAGATATGAAAATATGACTTGCATAAAATCTAAGCACAAGATTTTAGTATTCAAACACACACTCACACACATACACGCACGCATACACACACATACGCATACATACACACTCACAGTCACACGCACATACTTATTGTATAGTCAAGTTGGGTTTATAGTCTTATATTTTGTACCACTTCATACTTACACACACAAGCTTAAACGCACACACAAGCACACACATACACGTAGACATAGAAAGACGTGTACACGTCTGGCTTTATGCATGTGAGGACGTGTGAAAGAGTGTGTGTAAGAGAGATCGCATGTGTGTGCGAGCAAAGGTATAACACACCATTATACAGAAAACCTCATTAAATGTAAGGAGAGCGGAACGTATATTTCATGAATACACGCATGGAAAAAAACAAAAGCTATGGCCTATACAAAGAGGGTAGAGCTAATTTCTACATAGCTATAAAACAAGCTATTAAATCTGCACATAGAACGACCTTCAGACTTTCCTCCACGTAGACAACATTAAAATATGGCATTAATAACTTAAAACAAACACTAGTAAATGAGCGATACACAGGTATATTGATCAAAATCACAGGAGATTACAGAGGCAAATTACATACAGTACAACAGACCTATTACCAAGTTGAAACAAAAGAACCACACATAAATTATATTATATGACCCTGACTATAGAATAGATGAATGCGCTTGGAAATTGCCAAAACACGCATTAAACACAACAGATATAATATTTAGGTCAATCAGATGCTACGCTAATAATAGATTAGGATGATGGGAATAAATATAAAATCAGAAATTCTGTAAAGAAACATCATTTGCCGAATGCGATAAACAATTTAAGGCGTAAGAATAAATATTATACGCTTTGTATTTCTAATTATTTTCCATATGACATACGTTTACCATACTTGCTCGGTGATGGATTATGCATTGACTAGAAAAATGATGGAAGAAAACTAGGTAACCACTATATACCTGGTCGATATTACAAATATCCTCTTTGTATATTTCAAGAAATGTGGAAAGAACAATGTTTTGAGATTTATTCCCATTATTCTAAGAATAGAAATATTGTAACACTGCAAGCTTGTGGGCTGATGCAGCGAACGGTTGTAAAATTGGTTTCATATTTTGGAACAAGGCCGGCAGTTTTTATCAGTGCTGAACTGGTACTTATTTTATCGACCCCGAAAGAATAAAAGGCAAAGTCGACCTCGGTGGAAATTGAACTCAGAACATTAAGACGGACGAAATGCTGCTAGGCATTTTTACCGGTGTGCTAACGATTCTGCCACCTCACTGCCTTGCGGGAACAGCTGTAGCATTGATTTCAAATTATGGCAATACTCAACAGAAACTTATTTTATCGATCCCGAAAGGACGAACGGCAAAATTAACCTCGGCGGAATTCGAACTCAGAACGTAAAGATGGACGGAATGCCGCTAAGCGTACTAAGGATTCAGCCTGCTCACTGCGTCGAACATTTGCTATATTTATAGCAAATACATGTCAGACATCTTAATATACTGGAATGTACGTTACGAAATGTAAATCGGAAAAGATAAGTGAAAGCTAAAACACAACAGATAATGCATTGTTCCAGGAAGTTTAACAGAGACGAGAACCAGCAAACCATTTTCGGATTAACTGACGTCAACAATAATAACATGTAAATCTCGCTGACGATGATAAGAATTACGAGAAAAAACTGTCAATGTTGACTCTCTTCTTTTTACTATTGTTTTGCTTCGTTATTTTATTTTTTTGTCATGGAAACAGATATGAGTTTGGCATGTGTTCTTACCGCACATTTCTTTTCTTGCTACAGTTACCTATAATCTCTCTGTTGGAACCGGAATCCCCATCTATCTACATAGGTCTCTGTCTGTCTGTCTATATCTATCTATCTATCTATCTATCTATCTATCTATCTATATCTATATATATATATATATATATATATATACATATATATATATATATATACCCATAGGTCTTCACGACATATTTATGCACTCATAGAGACACCCAAACATGAATACTACAACTTACTTCACGTTATGTATTACACTGTGTGCCATCATCATAACCATCATCATAATCACTATCATAACTATCATCATCATCGTCGTCGTCGTCGTCATTGTTAGTGTTTTTCCTGTTATCCAATTCATATCCATAGCTTACTTCGAGCTGTAACCCGCCCCACTGACATTCTTTCAGACAAGCGTCAGTTTATTTACATTCACCTTAACTGCTCCTGTAGACAGTCGAAAGGCTGAACCGTGTATGTAAATGTGTTGAAATGCAAGGTATGTTTTAAGATCGATATTGATTAGCAATCCATCTCATGACAAATTACTAAACTATAGGTGTTGAATTCATTTTATAGCTACTACACCAATAATCTGTAATGCTTCACCTAATTAAAACTCATTTGTTTTATGGTTGTAGACTGCACTACCAATATAATTCATGTTGTGTATTACAACATAAATTAGAACACTTTTGTTTTTTCGGTGGAGGTATTACTTTATTTCTTATACTTTTTCAATAATGTCCTATTTCTCTCCTAAATGTAGTATCGATAAACATTACATTGTGATCTTAATTTGACTCTGACAAATGTATAAATACCATTCATATCATTATAGAGTATAGTTTCGAAAATTTTCATCGTTTTTTTATATGTGCTGCAAATGCCAATATCCGGAGCATTGACTGCAGTGGAAAAGCTTCATGTGTGTGATATACACGTGCTGAACAGCCGAGTTATGTAAGATATATTTATTATCAGTATTACCAGGTTTACACTTATGTTGTCCAGTTATGTTGTCCGAGTTTGTATGATTATGTATATATAAAGCACAATAGTCAAATTGTAGGACGGGTCAATATATCTATTTAACCACTTGAAATCCTTAGGATTACTGTCGTTTCGCACGCTTATTCATGTAGTAATAATTTCAGTATGGAAATCATACATATTCATGAAAACATGTTAGCATAATTTCTTCCACACTGAACTTATTACTACATGAAAAACGCTATGAAACGGCCGTCATCTTAAAGATGTCAAGTGGTTAAATAAATATGGCTGTAGGAAATTTTTTTTGTAAACATATTTCCAACGGAAAAATTCGCAGTAATAAAAAAATTTAATTGCAAAAAAAATGAAAAAAAAAGCTGTTTTCTTAAGCTGAAAATTTCAGCAATTTACCTGCCAATTAAAGAAAGGTAATTTCTTTAAAACGATTTTATAGTTTGCTTGTATACCTCTTTACGGTGAAATTTCCTACAGCAAATTTTCCCACGATAAGAATGGTTACGGTGAATTTTCCGGACACGGGTAAATATATTTCCCTCTCATACATCCTGAGTTTTATTATTAGTATGTATATATACTTCTTATGAAATAATTCCAATGACCAAATCTTCTGGATTTAGGCTGAATGGACACTTTACTTTGTTGTTCTCTTTATTGGATTACTGTGTGGACTGAGATCTGTAAGATGAGATTACTGTGATGGCCGCACTATCCATGTATAGTTCAAATGTACAGGAAACAAGCAACAAAGGCAAGTGAGCGAACAGCAAGCAGAATATTAGTTTGACGCTAGGTATGAATGGAAATGTCGTTGACGTTTCGAGCCTACGTCCTTCGACAGAGACGGATGAGAGAGGAAAATGGAGAGAGTAGGAAAAAAACGGAGGAAAATGTGTCGGAATAAAGGATTTAAAATGATGATGACGATGATAATGATGATTTTGATGATGATGTATATATATATATATATATATATATATATATATATATATATATACATATATATATATATATATATATTGAACTATTATGATGAACATTAGTATAAATATTTAGTTCCTATGTGCGTTTCGCAAATGTAATTGTTTGGAACTTAGCATCGGATGTCTCAAGTGTATTCTGATGCCTAATTGCAATGGATCATCAAGGGAACATTTTATTGCATCCTGTTGCAGAGATCTCAAAGCAAAAACAACAACAAAAAAACGAGTCACTTGTAACGTAACACTTTATAAGTGGTAATATAAGTGGACGAAATGAGGCAGAAATTCTTTCGTGTAATGGTTGGTTCAGACTCTTGGATTACGAATTACACATAATTCGATTTCGAAGTCTATAACTAATCACATTGGGTTCACACTTCTAAAGTGTTAAACAAAATTTCATATTTATGCATAATTGCTAATATTAACAGCTTATTATTACATAACACATCCGTGCTAAATTTATATATATATATATACATCTGTGTGTGTGGGTGTCTATATATATATGTATGTATGTATGTATGTATGTATGTATGTATGTATATAATATATATAGGCGCAGGAGTGGCTGTGTGGTAAGTAGCTTGGTTACGAACCACATGACTCCGGGTTCAGTTCCATTGCATGACACCTTGCGCAAGTGTCTTCTACTATAGCCTCGGGAATAAGCTGGGTGGCGTAGCCAAGTCCCCTCAACTTCTGGAGTGTCATTAGTGAACACAGTCTGTAATTGACCGTCATTGATAACAGACGGGCGTCCACTACACTCACGATCTTCAAGGCTCAGGTCTCTACTGCGAAATCGTTTAAATCATCTTCGAGCTGACCACTCACTGGTCATTTTCTCACCAAAAGTGTTGTTGATATCACAAGAAGTTTCAGCTGCCTTACGTCTTTATTTGAAGTTGAAAAGCAAAATTGCTCGATTATCGCGCTTTGACAGTTCCATTTCAGATGATTGTAACAACAGTAAAAACATTTTTCATTTAGTGA
>NC_068995.1:4252722-4254693 GCF_001194135.2 Octopus bimaculoides | reverse complement strand
ATATATATATATATATATATGTATACATATATATATATATACATATACATATATATATATATATACTCACAAACAAACCAACCTTGTTACTAATATAGAGACGCTGTAAGTTTAGCACAAGTCAGGCTATATACTGAAATGCATACAAATTTAATTTTTTAATCGCCGGAAAATTACAAAATTTGACACAGGGATCAAACGTTTCGTACATGGTTCTTATCAGAGCGAAAATCTGATCAGTGTCAAGAAAGAAACTATCGGTTCACGTGTCACGTTTTTAACTTTCGACTGATTCAAAAGTGTAAAACGATGTAAAACGATATGCTCCTACTTTAATTTCTAGGAACTTACCGGTAAAGCACGTTTGCTCTCACAGTGATCATTATGTATATGGCAAATGAAAGACGGAAGATTGAATTTACGAGAATTTATTATTAATCGCGAGAATTATTTCGACACATCTAGCATCGATTCTTCATGGCTAGGACACTCAATAACTGGTTCAGGAGCATCCGGTGGTGCAGATGTATCTCCTCGGGTGATAAATAAAAACATCTCGTTAAAATAACTGTTCCGCAATGTAACTTCCCGTTTTATAGAGAGAAAAGCAGCCAGACGGTGGAAGTATCTTCATTTATATACAAGATCAAAAACAAAATCAAAGATGGTACAAAGAGAAACGAACACGCTATCCAGCGAAAAAAGTATTACGAGGAATCGATGCTAGATCTGTCGAAACAATTGTCGTGATTAATAATAGATTTTCGTATAATCCATCTTCTGCAGATTGACGTGAAATGCTGAGAGCTGTAGTGGTGGTAGTGGCGGTAGGCTGCAATAATCGTGGCAGCGACGACGGCTGTGGCGGTGATAATGATGATGATGGTGAGAAGTAGGAGGAGGAGGAGGAGGAGGAGGAGGAGAGAATGAGAAAGGTGAGGAGGAGGAGGGGGAGAAGGAGAGGAAGGAGATAAAGAGAAAAATGAAGAAGAGGAGGAGGAAAAGGAGGAGGAAGGAGAGAAAGAGAAAAGTGAGGAGAAGGTGCAGGAGGAAGGGGAGAAACAGAAAGGTGAGGAAGTGGAGGAGGAGGAAGAAGACAAGGAAGTGAAAGAGGAGGGTTGTGGTGGTGGTTTTGATGGCAGCGTTGGTAATGGTGGCGACTGCGATGTTTACGAGAATGATGATGATGATGATGATCATTATGATGACGACGACGATGACGATGACGAATATGATGATGATGATGATGATGATGACGACGACGATACGATGATGATGATGATGACGAAGACCACGGTGGTAGTAATACCGATGAGGATAATGATGATGATAATGATGATGATATTGATGGTGATGATGATGATGATGATGATGATGATGATGATGAAATTATTAATGAAATCGATGATAACAATGACAACGATGATGAATATGTCTGACGACGAACATGAAAGCTGTGATGGACGACGACGACGACGACCACCACCACCACCACCACCACTACGACTATGAGCATTTCTGTTGCTGTTGTTAAACTGCTGCTAACATGGCCGACAGCTTAATTCAGCAATAAAACTTAAAACCACACGAAGTGTCTCTATGAACATTTGTTTCCGTGAACTCACTCAATTTAAATATTATTTCTGTAGCTAAAGACACATCCAGGTATTGTCTGTTGAAATTGTGACAGGCGTCATTCAAACGAGTCAATTTAACAATGGATTTTACTGGTCATACTAATGTCAAGCTAAGTGCTTCCAACCAAGTCTTTATGGAATATTCGATAATTTCGAATAACAATAATATTGCTGGCCGAAAATTCTGCAAATGTAAACCACTCACAAAATGCTCTTCAACTTAATGCAATTGTAACCTATCTCTCTCTTTCTCTCTGTCCCTCTCGCTCGCTGTCTGTCTGTCTGTCTCCTTATCTATCTATCTATCTATCTATCTATCTATCTATCTATCTTA
>NC_068995.1:4251300-4252286 GCF_001194135.2 Octopus bimaculoides | reverse complement strand
ATATATATGAAGGCGAATAGCTCAGTGGTTAGAGCATCGAGCTTACGATCATGAGGTTGTGAGTTCGAATCTCGGACCAGGCTGCATGTTGTGTTCTTGAGCAACACACTTTATTTCACGTTGCTCCAGTTCACTCAACTGTAGAAATGAATTGTGACGTCACTGAAATAAACTCGACTGCTCTCACAAACGAGAATACTAAAAATGAACCCGATCGCTCTCAAAAATTAAATAAAGCAGTTGGAGATACGATAGTTTAACCAAAAGAACCAGCTATTGTAAGCAAAAATACATACAGAAGGAAATCGCATGTAGGCAATTTGGACATACACCAGTTTAACATAATAGTAATGATATATATGTATGAATAAATAAGTACTTACATAACGAAATTAGATATAACGAATTAGCTCAATTATAATTAAATACCAGTGTATATAATCAAATATATACATTTATAGCAATGTAAATACACTTACAAAAATGTACATTTATAACGCTATGGTACACTTATAAGGAAATAAATACACTAAGAACAGAAGTAAACCTATAATGAAATATCTAGTATTCCAGGGAAATGAGTTCACAACGTAGATGTACACTTTTAAAAAAATACATGCATTTATTATCATGCAATAAGTAAACTTAAAACGAAATAGTTATAATTCTAACTGAATAAGTAGATTTACAAAGAAATATGTACACTTATCAGGAAATAAAATTAAATCGAAATAAATACATTTATAAATAAACAAGTATATTATGAAATGAATATACTTAAATCGAATGAATGCACTTATAAATAAATAATAAGAAGAATAAATAGAAAGAGAAAATAATAATAAACAAGAATGAATTTGTTTAATTATAATTGGCAGGATGTCACTTCGAAATTACGGTAATAATAATGGCTGAACACAACAAAGTTAAACAACAAAACAATCTTTTTCCGTGAAAGCTGTAACAATAGGGAAACCTGAAAAATT
>NC_068995.1:4249468-4250420 GCF_001194135.2 Octopus bimaculoides | reverse complement strand
TATATATATATATATATATATATATATATATGTGTGTGTATGTGTATGTATTTGTATGTGCTTGTCCCATGGTGTGTGTACTTGTCCCACCATCGCATGACCACCGATAGAATAAGTTTTAGGCTTACAAAGAATGAGTCCTGGGGTCGATTTCTTTCACTAAAGGCAGTGATCCAGCATGGTCGCAGTCAAATGACTGAAACAAGTATAAGAATGAACTGGAACACACGTCGCCGTAACCGACGTAGGGCCACTATTTTTCTGTTCAGAGGTTGGCTCGTTTATAAGACGAATTATAATTTTTTCCAATGTGTCGCACAAACGTGGGGATTGAACGTGGATGCACGTGGTTTCAAACATACAAGGGCAAATTAAATGCCAGTTCTCAATCAGCGAAATATCTCTCAGACTCAATCAGCGAAATATTTCTTCTCATTACAGACTCTGTTGTAAAACCTACCTTTGTATGTAGTGTAAAGAGAAGTGAAGAATTGCAGTAGCAAGAAGAAAGAAAAAAAGGGCGGATAAAAAACAACAACAAAAATCACCAGCAAAAAATATCGAAGTTTTTGACACGTTAAAAATTTGGTTGCGTTTCTCGTTTTGCAAGTTAGTAGTCTGAGATCTTAATAGTTAACATTTTATTTGCAACATACAAACACGCCCCATTTCCTAATTTTTACCCGCACGTGCGTGAGTTATTATTATTATTATTATTATTATTATTATTGTTGTTGTTGTTGTTGTTGTTGTTAATTTGGCGTATTTCCCATTCTTTGTCATCTGGTTACGACGTGTATTTCTTAAAGCGAAGCGATAAGCTAACACTACTGGATCTTTCGACAACAATTCAAATCAATTATAAATACATGTGTTTGTGTGTGTGCGTCTGTGTATGCGTGTATATGTGTGTATGCATTTGTATATGTTCACACACACACACATATATATA
>NC_068995.1:4247599-4249368 GCF_001194135.2 Octopus bimaculoides | reverse complement strand
GAGAGACAAACTATATAGCATGTTGCGATCTGCCTTCTCTATTGCCTATTTCTGTTTGACTTTATAATAATAATAATAATAATAATAATAATAATAATAATAATAATAATAATAATAATAATAAGCCATCCAGTAAAAGAAAAAAAAGGGAATTTTTCTTTTGTAATGTTCTGAGAATATGAAGAATTTAAGCAAATTCCCTTTAGTAAATTCTCTTCTTGAATTCCTTCTTCCATATGCAGCTAACTAATGAGGCTCTTTGTTTGCGTTTTATTTTATTTGTTTTGCTCCACCTACTCGATAACCTAAGATAATTGGTTTCTAATGTTCAAACTGATATGTAACTACGTTTTGGTCGCGGTTTAACCCCAGGTGGACTTTTCTTTTCAATCTGTGTTATGATCAAAGCGTGGCCACGCGGATTTTGTTGACACAACTGGTTCTTAATTCATCGACCCCGAAAGGATGAAATGCAAGGTCGACTTCGGTGGAAATTGAACTCAAAACGTAAAGACAGACGAAATACCGCTAAGCATTTCGCCCGACGAGCTAACGTTTCTGCCAACTCACCGCCCAAGGGATATATTTTATATTCTTATCTATTGTAGGCATAAGGCCCGAAACTTTTTGGAGGAGGGGGCTAGTCAATTAGATCGACACCAGTACGCAACTGGTACTTATTTTATCGAACCCGAAACGAAGAAAGGCAAAGTCGACTTCGGTGGAATTTGAACTCAGAACGTAAAGACAGACGAAATACTGCTAAGCATTTCGCCCGGCGTGCTAACGTTTCTTTTCTACTCTAGGCACAAGGCCCGAAATATTGGAGACGAGGGCCAGTCGATTAGATCGACCCCAGTACGCAGCTGGTACTTAATATCTCGACCCCGAAAGGATGAAAGGCAAAGCATTACCGCTAAGCATTTCCCGGCGTGCTAAGGTTTCTGCCACAAAAGAAATAGCGACAAAAAACGTACCACAGCAGTTATAACTACAACAAATAAAAACAACAACAGTAATAGCAATAAAGATATCAACAGCAATAGAAACATCAGCAACAAATATTATACCAACGTCGGTAACAACAACATCAGTAACAACAACAAACATATAGGTATGAACAACAAATATATTATTTCTTCCAACATCTTCACGTTGCCGCAACGAAGTGTAATTTTTCATAATTTTTAATAAATTTTTATTCGAATACTCGAAGCTTTACCAACTGTATACACACACACACACATACACACACACAAGCACATACCCGCCATTGCTAAGGTAGTGTATTATTAGCATATGAAATGCCCCCTAATGTGTAAATTGATATACAAGCATATCTCATTAAGAATAAATTTTGAACTGTTTATTGTCTTGTGTTTTCGGTAAGGTTATAAATTACTTGTCACGAAATCGATAATATTCTTAAAATATGCTCCAAGATATTCAAAACAGTCTCTATTCCTGTATATTTATTAATCGTAGAGGTATCAAATTGTGGCTAAATTGCTATCTGTACAGAGAAGATACGATGAATATCGCATTTCAAATGGTGGATACTATTTAACACAACATACGTTATAAAATGTAGAAGCACGAACAAACAACATGAAAATACAGGGGCGCAAAGAAATACAAACACATACGAATATGTATATATTTATATATGCATATGCATACACACATACATACATACACACACACACGCACACACACACACACACATATATATATATATATATATATATATATATATATATATATATATA
>NC_068995.1:4246227-4247482 GCF_001194135.2 Octopus bimaculoides | reverse complement strand
TTTTGCAAAACAAATATGTAAACGGATATGTATATATATATATATATATGGATATGTATGTGTATATATATATATATATATATTAAATTAAAACAATAGGGTAAAAAATTGGATATTAATTAACATCAATTTAATACCAGGGAACAAGCACATTAAAAGAATCAAGGATATTCAGAAAAAATATCTGAGATCTCACAGGTTTATTGTATATGTATATATAAATATATATAAAAAGGAGACGACTAGGTGGACTGTTAATATGCTAGAAGAAGATCACATGTAATGTGTCTACTAAGACCGAATAATTTGACTAGGTAACGCGTGGTTGACTTTAGAAGGCATGGCTGCTGAAGATTAAGAAAGGCTAGGGCTAAAATACCCAAGTTCATAATGTATATTTTTCTTTGTAATAACATGATCCCAGACAGTTAAGGTTTTCGATCTCATATGTAAATTTGTCCTTATAGACAATTAAAACTAGAGCTGACTCTGCAAAGACGCAAAACCCTCCAATTCAGTTCTGTCTTGACTTGGGTACAAATTCTGAGCACGATGCGGGTCTCTAAGACTGCGTTGGCTTATACCGTATGCTCGGTTTCTATATACTAACTTCCTAAAACACACTTTCGTCGACCATAACGCTGGTACATACCGAGACAATGGTTTAGTAAATTCACACCAACGAGATAATTATTCTTTAGTTATTTGTCAAAAAGAACCTTGTACTACTCTTCATTAAGCTTCGTTTTAAAATAATTGCAAATGCTAATTTAACAAATACGAATTTCTTAATGAATCGCTGAGTGCATGATGTTTCGTAAAACTAAGAAAAATAAAAGATCAATAAACAGCATTGCATCGCTCTTTGAAATGAAACCTCACCTCCAACGTTAGCTTTGGGCTTTATAATCCAACGTTCTTTCCCGAAATACTAGATCGATGACGGTAAAAAAACAAAACTAATCAAAGTTAACCTTGGTGGGATTTAAATTAAAAGAGAAGCAGTCATCCACTAATTGTACAGAATACATGGATAACTGCTTCAAGGCATGAAGAGTCTAATACCAGGAAGTTATGTTCTTCAATAATAAATCCCTATACAAAGTCAACTGAGCTAAAAACCAACACCTAAATATGTTATTCGTTCAGGGTATAAATCGCAATTAAATCAAGTACACAAGTAAATACACACACCCACACATTCCTGTATGTATATATATATATATATATATATATATATATATATATATATATA
>NC_068995.1:4243241-4245324 GCF_001194135.2 Octopus bimaculoides | reverse complement strand
CTCTCCTCGATATTAGCAGCAATGAAACAGAGGCATTAAAACCGGTGAGGAAAACCGTTTTATGTGGGACATAGAAGCTGACAGGTCTTCAACTGTTGATAGTCTCACAAATTTTGGGTTAAACACCAACGAAATACAATACATCAGTCCGAACGAATTAAGTATTTTCGGTGCACGCACGCACACACACACACACACACACACACACACACACACACACACACACACACACACACACATTTATACACACACACACATATATATATGTGTGTGTATGTGACTGGTTCTCTTTCGCTTTCTTCATATGTGTCAATGTATGTGTTTATATCATTGATCTGTGTGTATCCTTAAATACATATATTTTCTTTTCAGTCCTGATCAAAAAATTATGTTCAAAGACATTTTATGACCGACGTTAAAGTCTTATTTTTCTTTTTTCTTTCAGTTATATTGTATCTAGAGCTACACAATCTAATGTGTGAATCCATTTTTAGGAGACTATAGTATAACATTGGAAAAATTTGGTTCCATTCGTACATTGTGGAAACACAACATAGAAACTTCTACTTTAAATAACTATTTATGATTTCGTCATTGTAAATATGTTTCTTATAGAGCATTCCATGAAATTTTCGAATAAGATAATTTAAAAGTGCCTAATTAATTAACATATCTCACACAAAAGAAACTATATAGTCTCAAAGAATTTCAAATCCCGATAATTACGTGCTTAATTATTCTATGCTGACGAGATCTGATACGACTGAAAATGTCGGAAGTTATCACCACATTTATCCATCACTAATATCACTCCTACGCATATTTTCATTTAATTTTTAATCATTATTTCAATGGTAGAAGGCGGAATCTTTAATTCCTGGGAAAAATACTTTGCTGTATAAGTTCCAATATTTAACTTCCTGAGGTAAATACCACCGATGCCGAGGTCATTTTTTTTTCCTTTCTGTGTCAATGAAATAAGAGCTTTTGGGCACTGGTCGAAGAAATAGAAAAACTCTGTCATCGAAAATACAATTCATGAGTCTACTGTAAAAAGAATATTTCAAAGTTAATGTAATTGCGAATCACAAAATAATCATCATTACGTGAATGTATTTTTTGCATTATAAATGTCATTTTCATTGGTTGAAATATTTTTGCTGCTCTTCAATATCTAAGGTAGTCCTCATGGAATCATAATATGTAACTAGAGTTGTGTAGGTGTTTCCTATATGTAAGCACAACTTTCTGACGTCTTTGAATATATTCCAGTTTCCGTTGATATAATTGGACTGTACGTTAAAGACGTACGTAAAACTTGTTAGGCAAAAAGAACACAATATATACTGTGAATACATGCATACATACATACATACATACATACACACACACACACATACACACACGCATATAATATTGTTTGTTAATATATTTACAACACATCTTTATATCTTTATGCATAAATCAATTCCTATATATATATATATATATATATATATATATATATATATATATATATATATGCACATACACACACGAATAAAGTATGATATATAGATTTAAAGAATGTTAGCTGCACACTTATATCTACAAACAGATACTTTATTCACGCACACACACACAGATACATGCATGTACACACGCATTCATACACACACACGCGCGAATACACACAAACAGGTAGTTTCGTATATGCATGCTTAGAAAAGTACAGACAAAAACAAACGCTGGAGACGTGCCGCCATGTACACCTACATAAATAAAGAAAACCCAGCTACTTTAGTCTGTGAAAAACCAGGGTTTTATCTGTGAAAGACGTCAGATTTCCACATTTTCTGTTTGTTTTAATTTTGGTTTTTTCGTTATTTTTTTTTCATTTAAAGGTAGATTCATAGGAAATTATATGGAATACATGTGATACTTTGTCAAGTTTTGTTCCGGAATGCTTTACGTCGTACAGGGAACCTAATTCATTATCTAACAATTGTATGCGTGATGTCACTTACAGTAGAAGAAACATATATGTATGTAAGTATATATGTATGTACATATATATATATATATATATATATATATATATATA
>NC_068995.1:4241636-4242281 GCF_001194135.2 Octopus bimaculoides | reverse complement strand
ATATATATATATATATATATATATATATATATATATATATATATACATATATATGTGTCTGTGCGTGTATGACTGAAAAAATATATATATACTCAAAATATAAATTTGTTTTACTAGTACAGTATTGTTACGCAGCAGCATATAGAGATTACGTTTTCTGTGTATATCTCACACTAGCGATGTGAATTATCTTCGACTGTGATTCGAGTATAAGGTTTCGATGTGTGGAGATAATAGCGAAACATCGATAGCTGTCATTCCCGCTCACCTGAGGGGCGATTGGTTTCGTGTGGTTTTTAGACGTACGCTCTATTTGTTTTGTATTTGTGTAAAGCCACGGACGAATTAATGCGGACTTGACGCACATATACGTTAAATATGTAACATCGATGATGTTTATATACATGCATACATATCTATCTATCTACCTATCTACCTATGTATGTATGTATGTATGATTCATAAGATCTGGGCAACATATACGTTCCTCTCTTTGTGTGTGCATCCTTTTATTCTTTTATTCTTTTATATGGTACAGTCCATAGGCTGCGGCCAAACTGGACCGCCGCCAGTGTAATCACCTATTCAGCGGCATGTATGTGTATATATATATATGTATATATATATATATATATATATATATAT
>NC_068995.1:4236666-4240704 GCF_001194135.2 Octopus bimaculoides | reverse complement strand
TATATATATATATATATATATATATATATATATATATGTATATATGTGTGTGTGTGTGTGTGTGTGCACAGAAAGAGAGAGAGTGAGTGGGAGAGAGAGAGAGATAGAGAAAGATAGAGAGGCAGAGAAATTTCACCGAATGGATTAGACAGTGTCAGGCTACTTCAACTCGGCTGGTTTAATGACTGTAGACAAATGATGCAACTACAGGAAATATAATAGAGAGATAATAGCCTATTGTTGCTGTTGTTGTTGTAGTTGTAGTTGTCGTCGTTGTTGTTGTTGTGTTGGATACTGTCTGATTTATTTATTGTATCGTCTGTATATGAAAGAGTCAATAAACCGACAGAATAAGATTCAACAACAACAACAACAACATCAGCAACGGCAAGTGCAATAACAACAACAACAACAACAACAACAACAACAACAACAAAAGCGTTCTGCCTCTAATTCTAATGAAAAATTACACTGTGTATTCATAAGTGTGATGGTATTAACAAACATTATCTTTGTTATCGGATCAATATATATTGTTTTTTTCATATATGCATAGAAACAAAACTGATACACAGACACGCTCACACACACACACATACACAAACACATACGCAAACACACACACATATACTGAAAGACCTATTTATTTGAGCTAACCTACTGGCCCTCCGTTCCGTCTTTCGGCGCGTTCTCAGTGCTTCATTGAATATTAAAGTATATCATCTCCTTTGCATCAATGTCCGCGGGTGCAAGAGACAAAAGATGTAGACATAAAGAAATAAAATGTTATTTAGAGGAGAGTGAATCACTAAGTAAACATAAAAAGCTATACAGATTTTGTAGACATAGCAGAAAATATTGATTTCAAATTTTGGCACAAGGCCAGCAAATATGAGGAACGCACTAAGTCGACTATATCAAACCAAGTGCACTATTCGTCTTTAGTTTTATTGAATCCGAATGGATAAAAGTAAAAACCGACCCCGGTGGCATTTAAACATAGAACGTAAAGACAGAAGAGACGCCCCTAATAATTTTGTCCGACGCGCTAAAAGTCCTGCTAAGTGGCTACCTTCACCGCGAGAAATATTGACTAGAAATATTAGCGAAAATTATATGGGAAGGCGGAGTTTTTCATATCAAAAGCGTAGAAATTATGACAGTAAAATCTTGTTAAGAATTATTAAATCATATATACCTGCATCTTATCTGCAATAAATTGTTTTTACTTCTACATTACACAATTTAACAATTTTTTAATAATATATTTAATTATAAAAATATAAAATTACTAGACATAGAACGGCTGGGAAGATTCATTCACGTAAAATAGTAATCAAAAGAATTCATAGGTAAAAAATGGTTTATGCATTAAATAGTGAGGATGACTCAATTACTACACGACTGCAAAATATAAAAAAAAAACGAACATACAAACAAACAAGAAAACTTATATAAGAAACGATTTATTTTCTTTTTGTCATGGATGTATTGTTTGACGAGAAATAACTGAGAACAATGTATGGATGTGAGTTTTGCATATATCTAAATGGAGATGGTACCAAGGGAACTAATATATGCTAATTATTTTAATAGTATCTTTTTATATATATTGTGGGAAGGGCTACCGGGAAGGGAGATGAAAGGATCTATAAACAATGTATCAAGGTTTAATTTGTTGAAATATCCCAATGGAGACATTAGACGAATCCAAGCTTGATTGTTATAAATGGAACAGTTATTTTGGCTCTATTTATTCTATATATGTCTATATGTAATGGTGTGAGAGCCGCATATACATGCTGGATTAATGCTAAAATAATAATTATAAGTACGGAGATACTTAACTTAATGGTTAATTAAGCAAAGAGTGAAAGAATGTAAATGATAAAACAAAATTGGTCTTAATAGGTATAATATAAAATATAAAATATGGGAAAATATTTATGTTCGAATAATGAAATCTTTAGAAGAGGGACCTGCAATGGAAATGCATCGATTAAAATCTGTTGTCACATACCTCTTCGGATAAATTACTGATTTAAAATGCCTGAAAAGTCTCCATGTTCTGTGGACAAGATGAAATTAGTTTCCAATAATTATTTATTTATTCACAAAGAGATTGTCAATCGTTTCTGTTGTGTACATCTTGCAGGAATTATTTTTCTATCCTGCAGCTTTTGGTAAAGGGGGAGATTCTATCATTTGGTATGGTAATTGATATTGTTTGACCTTTAGTCCCCAAGTGTATTTTGATAGAGATGTGTCGTTTCTTCTGGTCTGCCAACATCGGTGGGTGACTCCAGTCAGCTACTGTGCCGCAGTGCAAGGGGCAAAATACCTACAGAACAAATTCACCGCCTAATAAGACATCAACTCCTGCATTCATAGACAGCTCCATCAACACATAATTGATTACGCTAAATTGGAAAATAATTCTGTTTTGATATAAAGATATTGTTCAGCAGACATTCCAGCCCTGACTGTCTCATCTTATTGTCTGTCATACACTCAGTATTAGACTTTGAAGCGGTAAGGTAGAATTTATTGAAGCTTTAGCTTGATTCTCATGCAGATACATAAACCAAAACGTAGAGGATTCTTTGTTTCTTATGGTGTTGCTTTACAATAATTGAAAGTTTTGTTACGCAGCTATAGATAACTGTTTTGTTGCTTGTGTTTATATTATTTTACAACGACGTAACGTGGATGTATTGTTATATAATATAAAGTTCCTATTTCTTGTCTTTTAGTATAGATTTCTTGTTGGATTATATGTCTATAAAAATATTTCACCAACACCTAGCGTATGAAGATTATATGTTTCAAAACATGTTTCCATGCGAATAAAGGTTTTATGTGTTACTATACAAGCCAGGAAAATCTCTACCGGTTACATAAACCAATCAGATACTCTGTTTGAAACACCGTTCTACTCATATAACATTACTTTTCGGCATTGCTTCACTGAACAACATTGAGCTGCACTGTGTATATTTATTCGAGAGTAACTAGGTGTAGAAATTGATATTAATATATAATGGTCGATTTCACATCCTTTCTTAATTTATTTGTAAACGAGATAACGATATAGCTTCTACGTGGTTGATCGGCCTACTAAAAATAGCAGACGTATCTCACTCAAATCTCGCTCTACTCTCTGCAAAAACGACACGTTGGATAATGGGATTCAAATTGCTTCAGTGTTTGAATATATTGTGGCAGCCAGAACATGTTTATTGATCGGTCTGTTGGAACACAACTGATGTTGAGTAGGCAAAAACAACGGCTACAACAATTAATGTGTATTAATACTAACTAATAAACTACACGTTACTTAAAGTAATCGTAGACAAACTGTGCAGGAAAATACGGGATGGGATGGTTATAACAAAAGTACCTTAGATCATGGGTCTGCTGGATTAGAATGTTTCTCAAGTTCACTTAATATAAATTAGAAGCAGAAATTTGGTCTTTATATTTTGAAAGAAATTCACGTCTTCCAGAATTTCACATATCCATTCTCATTCAAAAATCTGAACTTATCTTGACCAGTATACATGCTAGACAATTCATATTAAGAAAGATGTCATTGTAAAGACTATTATGTGATCGATGTCTCGGTCATCCAGTAACAATGCTGAAATGAATATCTCATCTTTAATCTTCTCTTCTTTATATTCATCCTCTGAAAAATGAAAAATTGGACCCAGTTGTTTACTTTAATATTAATAAATTATTACAGTTTAAGCATGGTTAAAGGGCTGGACCTATCCTTTTCAGTCAAACATATTCTTGCGATCCTAAACTAGGAAAAATGAGAACTTGAACTCGTTAAGTTTCGAACATGCGCTGTGATTAATTGATGATGCTCCACTGATTCTGCTAACTTTGTTAATTGTAATATCGATGCACAAGGTTATGGGGACTTAAGCACACCAACAACGGTTGTCAAGCGATGTTAGGGGAAGTAAACAGACGCACAAACATATAAATGTATATGCGTGTATATATATATATATATATATATATATATAT